>NW_013668239.1:48250-68849 GCF_000517525.1 Limulus polyphemus
AAGAATTTCTACCTGAAATTATCAAACGAGCAGAGACGTAACAATATGATATACTCTGAAATAAATCATCGACTGTTTTTATCATTGTACTACAAAAACTAACTTCCGCTTCTCCCATGTTGATTTGTCCCTTGTTGAGGATGGCTTACATCTTCATTAATCAAAACTGGTTATAGCTACTCTTCAATTTCTCGTGTAGTTTCAGAAAGGGTGTTTCATACTAAAACGCTTTGCCTAATGTTTGATATTGTAAGTTAATCTTTATTTAATAATTCAAATGCATTTCGAATTTGTAATTGATATGAGAGTAACCCAAACCTATGATATACTAAATGTCAACATTAATCAAAATGACCATGAAAATGTAAAAATTATGAACCTGACAGGTACCTTTTTGTTTTTAGTAGGCTTTCAGAAATACAACCCTTGCAATATGAAAAGACGGAAAATTACCGAAACTACAAACTGCCAAATTCTCACTCCAAATTATTGCTATATTTTCTTAACTATGAATTTAAACTTACTATTATTTGTTAGCATAAATTGTGTTTAAAAATGCATATACGAGGATAAATATCAGGCGCTTACCCTTTTAACATGTCTTTCTCCACACAAAGATGAACATCAAAATAATTAGGGCTCCACCTGTTACACATCGTAAACGAAAATCTGCAGTTACATAATTAAAATAATTATATTCTTGATAAATGTTACCTTAACTTATTTTTGAACATGAAAAAATTAAACATAATGGCATAATCACAACATTTTGAAGCCATTATTTTAGGTTTCAGGCATTATCTTAACTAGATTGCCTTAATTAATGTATTCTTCGTCATCTGAATCATCATTACACAGAGCTGTAATTGTGGCTGGATTTGTGCATCAGGTATCCCTGTCTTATAGAAGTATGGTTGCCTCACACTTACAAACACTGCTGTAAGGCGGCTGGGTGCTGTTGAAACACGAACAGCATCTTGGCTGTTTTCTAGTCATTCGGAAGGTTTGGAGAAGATACTGATTGTAAGAGGAGCTAGGGTTGCAAAAACGTTGAGTTTTTCTCTCTCTCTTATAGCCCTAATATCATAAGCTGATATCAACAGATGCAAACCAAAGCTGTTGTCACTTTCTTTGCCTGGACCCTTTTTTGCAGCACTTCGCACTTAATCTTGTTTTGATAATCATATTTTTTACCATACATGGCAATAATAGAATGCACTGCAGTTTACATTTCTGACTTCTTAACTTTGTAGTTTGTATCTAGTTTGCTAGGTCTTTGTACTTATGATAATATCTGGTACGTGTACTTATTGCTGGTTTCTTTTTATAACCGGAAAATGAGTTTGTTGTGGTATCACGTCCTCTCAAGAAGTACAGTCGTAGAATTGGATAAAGTTGTGGCTTACTGAACAAGTTATAAAGCATGGAAAGGGGTTTCACAAACAGGTGATGAATGTTTTCTTTAGTGGCCTCTAATGAAATATTTTTCCCCAGCAATGGAATAATTATTTAATTATGACTTTGGCATATAAAAAATTAGATTTATCAGATACTACAAAAAAGGCATCCGCCAAATTGACAATCTTGACACTCGCCTGGTAGATAGTGAAAGCTAGTATACCATAGGTTTGGGTGGTCGTGTGAAGTTTTGAAATTGTCATATCACTATTAAGTCTGTAGAAGAAACTGTCGGCCGTCTTTTAAGTAGCTGCCACAGTTGACATTAAAATTCAAAGAGATAAAGAGCATATTTAAGAGATAACCACATTTAAATATGAGATAAACTTCTTTCTGACATTGTTGGATAGTTTTTTTTTAAATCGTAATTCGGTAAGAAAAAACATTTGTTTGCTACAATAATTTTGTAATTTAGAACTTGAAATTTACATCAGTAATTTAGAGGCTAAGCTTAATACTGTTACGACAGCGGAAGTCACGTGAAGCTGATGAGTTTCTCGAACGATCGGGGAAGTCCGAGTGTGATCGAGATGCCCTCTTCGTTAGTATATAAGCCTGGCAGAGAAATGAATGAAGAGAGAGCAGTAGTTACTTTGAGTTCCGTGTAATTTATGATTATGTTAGTTTTGAGCTAGTGAGCCGTAAAGTGTGTGTTTTGCACTCGTCGAGAGCGAGGTTATCGAGATTGTGAATCGCTGTGATTTATAGCGTGTATTATAAAAGTGATTAAGTTAAAAGTGACGAGAAACGTACTGATTGTTGAACTTCTGTATACTAAAAGTTTGTATCGAGGAAGAATAAACTGGTTAAATCAAGAAAGGACTTGTATCGCTGAAGATTCTCGGCAAGAATTTCTACCGGAAACAAACAAACAAGCAGATACGTAACAATACTTTGTTCAGGATTTTTTCTGATCTTTGCAGAGTATAGTTTAACATACATCCTAACAAGGCTTGCATATTCATGGACAGGTCTGATAATTGTTTTGTAACTCTTAAGGATTGTTCTCTTATTACAGCCTAGGACCAATCACACAACAGATTAATACTAGACAAATTTTTTCAGAAAACATAAAAGTCCTTAAATTAAATATGATTATTAGTCTAGAATCATATTTAACGTCTACAAATTAAGCAGTGTTTGCCACCATAAAGTAAACTGTATTATTTGATGTTTATTAAAGGTATCTGAAAAACGTTTTGGAAATGGATTACTTCGAGTTTTAGTTTAATAAGTTTTAATATCACTAGTTAGGTAGTACACTGTTATTTTTGGAATATCATTTCAGAGCATAGATGAACACAGGTTCTGGGTTTCATAATTTTTATTCCAAACAAGTTTATCTTTAACTCCAATATATGTGCATAGCAAATGCTCATAAACAGACATGTGCTTAGTAAATGCTCTTTAACATAATTATAATATTCTTTCCTCTATAAACTGATTTACTAGACATTAATTATCTTTATTTATTCGACTAAAATACTGTCATGCTCAATTTAAACACACTTCAGATAAAGCTTCTTTCAAGTCTTTGATATCCTCATAGATCATCATACAGGTGGAACGGGTCTGACATGATTGAGAACACTCCCTGGTTATAGGTCAGGTAATTCAACTATTGTTTTTTTTTAAATGAGGCATAAAAACATAATGAGTTTATACAATGGCAAAATAACTAAATTTATTGCTAAGTGACATTTTGGGCTTCCATACTTCTTCACACCGAAATACAAACTGTAAAGATTTTAAAGAGACATCTGAATCATACAAAGAACATCACATAGTTTTAACAGTACTATACAGGTTGGTAACATTGTACAGTAATGCTTGTAACGTTATAAAAAACTTTCGAACTAAATAAAAGTAGTACATAATAAATAAAGAATAATAATGTGATAAATCCCGTGGTCATATGAAGATGTAATATTGATAACATTAAATATAAAAAAAAGTGTTAGTTTAATCAGTGGGCACTGAGAGCCCCAGAATATGAATTAGTCTATTTTCAAGTTGTTCTCTTTGTACAGTATCAGGTGGTGCATGTTTGAGTCCTTCTGTAGAGAAGCCATCGATGGTATGTTCTGAGCTATTATTTTTTTTTTACTAAGATGTCCCAAGATTCTATCGCCTAGACGGCGGCCTATTTGTCCAATATATATAATTTTCCACGTCGTTTGAATATAATACAGTAAATTAGGCATTGGGATATGCAAGTGATTACTTAAGTGGTAATTTTCTACTTTCAACATAAGTTTTGAAATGAGACCAAGGAGGAGCAATTGTAATGAGCATGGAATTGAGAGTACAGTAAGGGCATTGACAACTCTGTTGCAGCCATTTCAGGTGGTGGTACTGACCACATGTGATCAATGTGAATGCGTTAATTAGATTATCTTATAGGAAAGAGGAAGGTAATTGGCCAATGCATTGAAAAACTTCAACAGGCAATCAATTTGTGCCTTGAGTAGTGAGTAGTTTTAGCTCTTCTCTCTCCATACAGCTTGACTTGCCAGTATCTAGATCCCAGATCTAACATTTTGAACTATCGGGTTCCTCCCAGTATATCTGTCTTAGAGAGTGCAAAGATCATCATGTTCACCCATTTGAAATCAACCCAGAACCTTAGTGTTCCCTTCGTTTTCCTGAAAACCACTAATGAAAATAGTCACACACTCTCTGAAGGCTGTATGATTCTGTCCTTTAACATCTGTTGTATTTTGATGCTGGCTATGTTTATATTATTCCAGGGAAACCTGTATTATTAAACATACATTATCTACGCCTTTGTGATAGTGAGTTACTTCTGTTTGACCCAGTCAGGCATCTTATCCCACAAATACATGTCCTGGCACTGAGATACTGCCACTGTGTTGAATCGATATTGTGTTCACAATAATCAATCAGTGACCTCAGATATGTTGGCAATTGATTACTTTCTTTTGGATCTACTATGATAAAAGTAACACTACTGATATTATTAGTTCAGGATTCCTTCACTTTGCCTGCCATGCTACCAACTCCAGTGAGAATTAAGATAGCAACACTGGGTCTTCACCCTTCCATGGACAGATCACCGTTTGAACTAATACTACATGCTTTCTAGACAGGAAACAGCATATATTTCATGTGATGGTGGCTCTATTCCTGCATTACATGACATCAACAAAGTAGGCCTTGTCTGTAGTAAACAGAATATCACTTGTGTAGATGGAGATACTGTAACTCCATCCACAAAATAAATTCGTGCAATTAACTGTTTCTGGGCCCAGACAAGCCATCATTGGATGATTTTTTCATATATATATATGCAGTTTACCTTTTGCACAGGTAAAGCTGACTGTGAATTTATACAATATGCCTATCTTTAGGATATCATAAGCCAGAACTAAGGTACGAGGTGACTTCTTTTATTTACCTAGATGTAGTCAGAGAAGTGCCTGTCCAGTTACCATTTGCAAGATTAATGGTTTCACATGGATTACATAACACATGACAAGATTAACATTGTCTTGGCAGCTCCTTTATCAACCACGAATTCTATCTCTCGCCTTTTTATCTTCACATACAACATGCACCACATAATCCTGAGAAAGTTGGGCTGACCACCAAACCTTTTAGTACAAATTGTCTGCTTCATTTCTCCAAGTCAGTGATCAGACTCATCTTGGGAACCTTTGTTTTCTCAAAGTTGAAGTAGCAGCAGCTATAGGAAGCTGCCAACGTTTCTGACACTGTTGTTAGCCTCACGTGCTCAATGGCAAAATATGAGTGTTTCATTCTGAAGTGACACTGTTGTCCACACCAAAAGCAAACACTTTGGTCATGTCTTCCCAAGTGGCATTGGGAAGAAGCATAATTTGCATAATATGTGACACAAGCATCATGGGAGGACCAGGAAAGTTTCGACCATTCACTGGAAGCCAACACGGTTGTGTCACAATGATAGGATGAGTTAGCTGTTTGTTTGCCCTCTGGAAAGTTTGAACTCAGTGTGAGGCACTTACTTGAGTAGGGCAATCTGTCTGAGGAACAGCCAATGTTTTATTTTTCTTATAACATATTTCAAAGCCAAGATTTCAAACTTTGTCACCATAGGAACTATCTCTGTTAGGGTGAGAGTTCTTCTGTTTTTGTGGTGACAAGGCTCTCACATGCTCAAGTGATGCCTCATCATTGGGTTACCCCTAAATAATCGTATCAACAAGGGTATACTCACGATTTTCCAACATCATTGCAGGGTATGCCCTCCTATGCTACTGGCACAGATTGTTCATGTAAGCAGCCAAGTTCTCTGAGATTCTCCTCTCTTTATTTCGATCCCTGAAATCAGCCCAATGCACAGCTTGGTTCTCCATCAGGTCAAAATGTCACTGCAAATCGGCTACAACTATATTACAGTTCTGTAGTTGCACTTCACTCAACTGTTCGATACCATTGTGAGCTGGACTGTTTAAACTCAGGGTCACTTGCAAAACATTACACTCCTGAGGATGATGCAAGATATACCTCGAAACATGTAGAGTGTATGAGATTGTTTTCCAGTCACATCGAGGTTTTTACCACTTTTTAACCTTGTACAGTAAGTTACTATTTTAGTAATTTGGAGACTGGAAACAATCTCATTTTTATTGAATTGTATATAAAATAATCGTTGTTTTTAAAAAAAGTTTTAGATTTTAAGATTGAACATTACACACGTGCCAAAAAAATATGAATTTTTAATTATATCAGAAGTATAGTGGTACTTATAGTAGGAATGGGCCAGATGTGCAATATGTGTAATACAAATTAAAATATCAAACACACTGCAAACAACATGTAAATATGCATGAGTAGTAAACAAACCAACTGCAGAGTAACAAGAGACCAAAGCACTTGAGAAAGTCAGTAGAGTAAAAACAAAAGTTCACAAAATCTACCTGACTGACTAACTAATGTTGTTGGAAAGGCATAGTTCTCTCCTGCTTTCACATTATGCAATTCTAAACGCTCATGACTGAATTACGCTACCTTGGCTAAAAGCGTTTTTCTGAAGTTTACTTATAACCTTGGTAATATCAAGTAATAACAATAACAATTTTAGAACATTACTAACGAGCTAACAATACACTAGTAGCTATATTCTATGATTATGAGAACACTCTGTGAGTTTCCAAGTAACAACCCACCTTTATATCACGTGTGGGTGCACGATTGCTTATGTGCACATACTACATGATCAGCTTGCAGCTATATTAGCTAGATAAAAAAAACAAAACAAAAAAAGAGAACTATGTAGATTTATTAGCTCTAGGTCCAAACTATGATCTAGCCTTTGAAAGCGAAGTTTTCAGTTCTATACATATGACTCAAGGGTTCATAACAGTCAGTGCCTAAGACATAAGTCTCCTACGTGAGGACGAACGTTACCACTACCGAAGTCTGACACGGTTTTACTCATGAGCTCAGGACTGAAAACAAGAACAATTAGCTATATAACTTACCTTTGCATTGTTTTCAAACTAAGTGTAACCTATTGACATCTAAAGTTGTATTTGAAACAGTGCGAGTTTTAAAATATGCCTTTCAAGAAAACAAAATGGGAGAAAATGAGAAAATCGTATTTTGATAAATTTGAAAAGTCTCTGTCCCACTAAAGAGAACACTACTGCAAAAACAGTCATAAGATTTGGAACAGTAATGCTCGATATGCGAAGCAAGCCTTGGCCATTAAGGCTGCCACTCTGGCTAGATGGAAGAAAAACAATAGCAAAGATATCAGTAAAAGCCAGGAAATGTCGAGAGATAGCTCTAAGAAAAGCCATAAGAAGGTTAAGCCTAAAGACAATCACTCTCGAAACTTAGTACCAAGAAAAGCTATGAGGTAAATGTAAGAACAAATTAAATAAAGAATTAGGAAGTAGGAATGGGAGCAACAAAAACTAAGGAAACAAGGAAGGAATGGTGGGTAAACATTACAACACTTGGTGGTTTTGGACACAGTGTAAACTCAAAGTGGGTGTGGCCATCGTCGTGTCCATTCCTACTTCATGTTTCACTTCGAACTTTGATCAATTAATAGATGTGAATTGAGTTTTATCATTAATTAATCCTTTCTAAATAATCAACAAATTTTAAATTTTAAAAATCAGCACTATTGATACTATTATTTTTGCACACCTCTTACCAGTCAGATAGCTATAATGTCTTCCATAAGCAAAATATGACTATTGGAGCTTCCTGTCTCACTTCCGACATCAAACACTCCCCTCCCCTTATGATGTCACGCATTTCGTTAGGGTCACGTAATCTGATTACATACATGTATCTGTACTTCGTTACTAAAACTGAGTTTACAACAGAGAAATTTAACTAAATACTCCTTTCAGTTAGTTTGAACAATTGCCAAGTTACAAAGATCAAATGAAGTAGGAATGGGCAGAACGATGGCCACACCCACTTTGAGGTTGCACCTTGTCAGAAACCACCAAGTGTTGTAATGTTTACCTGCCCATTTCTACCTTGTTTTCTTACTTTTTGGTGCTCCCATTCCCACTTCCTATTTTTTATTTAAAAATAGTTTACACTTGTTAAAGTGCTAACTCACCTATTAGCTAGTGCAAATTGAATTTCAGTATGAATGTATTATGAAACTGACACAAGCTTCTCCTAGCGGTAGCATACAGATAGTAATGGTGTGAAATATTATGCAAATTACCTAGTCACCTCAAGATCTAACTACTAAATAAAAACCCCATCTTAAGCTTAATTAAACAAGTTGTTTCTGATTGTTACACTATATTGTTATTGATCTTGAAGTTGTTTAAATCTGGAATATTGTGTTTTTGTCAGAATTAGGTTTTTTCTTGTTCTTTTTCTAATTCCGTTATTTATTGAAATAGTTAGTAACACTGATATTTATGTTGTATTGTTCATTAACGTATTGTATTGTTCAGGCATGTATTTATTAACTGTGTTTTTGGTAACTGATAAACTTTATATTCCACCTGTTTGAAAGTTTTATTTTGGATTTCGGTCAATATCTAATAAATTAGTTTTTTCTATTTGTTTTATTTTGGTTGTAGGGACTGTTTGTTTTAGTCTGTTATAATTTTGTTAAATATTGAAATATAGATGTTAGCTAAAGGGCAAATGACATTAAGACCAAAAAAGGTTTAATAATGTAGGCCTAGAAAGTTTTAAAATTTTGACATTAAATTTTTCTAGTAAATTCGAGGAGCAGATTATAAATACGAGAGGCAGTGAAAAAGGTTTATTTCTACTTGCTAAAGAGAATCGGTTAGTGTTTTGTTTTCACTTACTTGATCAATCAGCTGACAAGTTTTAAAGTTTAAGTTTACTTTTATGTTAGTGCAGTACAGTTAGCACAGCTCTAAACTTGGCTTACAGGTACCACAATGTTTAAGCTTGCAAACAAACTTTAATTAAGGAAAAAAAGAAACTAATTTTTTATGGTTGCATGGGCTGGAATTTGGATTATTTTCGCCAAATAATTTACAAGAACCCGCCAATGAAAGAACAATGTCATAACTATATAGTAACAATGATTATCATTACTAAATATTACTCATGTGCCACGACTATTTCAGTTGTTAACGTCTCTCTGTAAAATATGAAACAAGAGGGAACACTCAATAGCCACAGCTGTAATTAGATCTCAAATCACTCAAGAGATGGAGCTATGAGCTAAAAATATGTGTACTTGAAAAATACAAAGAAACTCAGAGCCATTCTATGAGCCGCTATGTCTTGGCTAAAAATAACGTCTGTAAGAAAGACAAATAGTTAAAATATTTCAGGGAAAATATTTTTGATTAGGGAGAAGTTCCCCTGTACACTTCTGAATTTAACACTGATTTAAAGCTATAAGAAAAATTTCTTAAAAATAAATATATTTAGCCTCATATTATTCTTTTATAAGGTGGTACTAATTATGATTTAATTTTTCATTATTACGTTGAATATCTGTTTTTTTCTGTGCTTTTTTTTAAATATATTTTCTGTGCTTTTTTTTTAAATATATTTTCTGTGCTTTTTTTTAAATATATTTTCTGTGTTTTTTTTAATATATCGAAAACATGTGCCATTGCTAGGGGATTTGTGATTCTTTCTCATTCTAATCCAAGTTAGTTTGATGGTTACAGTTTAGATTAACGTTGGAGTTTCATACCATTTTAAATTTCGTCTTTTTCATTCTGTTTATAATTTTGATAAAGATACTGAAAAATGACTCTGTTTCATTTTGGAAACTGTGTTGCCCTTGCATATGTACCATACTTTCTCACTTACAAGTTTTCCGGACTGTAAGTTAGTTAATTAAACCTAACACTACTACTACTACTTATAAGTTATAGTATTAATATTATTTCTTGGTGTATATAAATTGTGTGTTAATAAACAAAGTGGTAGTAATACAGTCAACACGAAGCATTATCATTATCTATGGTAATGCTTAGAACAGTATAGTAATTAACCAATCATTTCATCAACTTGATCAAGTTCATATGAGTAATATGTGATTCATAGAGTGAACATTCTTTTACTTTTTTAGTTTTTCTTCTAGAAAGGAAGGGTTTTTCTATTTATCACATACAGTTTATTATGTAAATAAAAACTAGTTTGCCTTAGTTACAAGAAATTTTCAACATTCTTGTGCAAAATATACATGAAACTGACAAGGCATATATATTATAAATTATAAAACATAATGTCTTTATTTTATGTATACCGCTGTGGTGTATATAGGCCTTTGCTATCTGTATTATTATTAATGAATGTAATTTTAAATGTAAACTAAGTCAAGGCATTAAAGTTATATATAACACATAACAGACCATTTTTCCTTAAAGACTGACCTTGCATATAAGGTGTAGTTAGGGCTGAAGCTACCCCAAAATGTACCTTAGCTTCCCCTGTAGCCTCCATACTCAATGAACAGTGCTTAGTTAAAGCTGGTTCACTCCCTAAACACTGTAGTATGTATGCCCTCAAAATGTAGAGTGTAGCCCACCTCAGTTTCCTTGTTGGGAAGAAGCTGGTACTGCCCCTCTTGTATACCCACCATTGAAAAAAAAAACTCGCACTTGATATTTTATCAGAAAACCAACCAGCTGTAATATTAATTGCTGTAATTCACTTTGTGATATATAAGACTTATCCAAGCTATTTTTTTGTTAAAATTTTGTATTTAGTATGTATTTAATACTGTATAGATATGTAAAAATGTAAGAATCAAACTAACAAGTTAATGTAAATGCTATACCATATGTTGTGTTTTTCGTGCATTATACTTATCTGAAGGTTTAAACTACTACTACATAACTTAGCCAAAATGATAAAATGCTCAACTATGCTAATTTTTGTTTTTCTTCAAAATGCCAAAATATGGAGAAGTATAAAGTGCTTATCTATTATGAGAGAAGAATGTAGGTTCTGTTAAGGAGAAGATTGTGATGTAATTATTGAGAAAAGTCTGGAATGTTTGGTTCCCTGATAGTAATGATTTGGGAGCACAGGGACCTGTTTGTAAAAATTAGAGTTAAAAAGTAAGATTATTATTTTCATTTGAAGGAAGAATATGAATAATAAGTTTACCAGGTTGTGTATTAGAAAACTCAAAGTTCAAGCTGCAATATACTGCTGAATTTGTTCAGCACATTTTGCTGAAGGGTTTTATAACTGTGATAGTAAATTTTATTTGGTTAAGGGTAGTCTTATTGGCAAGAGGTGCTACTTACATAGTACCCTGTCTTTGGTCAGAAATTCTACATTAGAGATGGCTACTCCTGAATGTTTGGGGTCTCTGCCCTGGTTATTTTGTTTATGTGTTGAATGAGGTTTCATCCAGGTTGAAAACACCAAATAAGACCACACACACACACACATATATACACATGTGCACACACTTTGTATGTATACTATATTCAGTTTTAGTCTTATTATTGGAACAATGGAAGGCTATTGACTTGCTGTAAAAAAGGTGCATAGGGCTTCTAGAATATCTGGTTTAATAAACCTGTATTGTGTGGTGAAGATAAACAGTTGTACCTTTTTGAAAAAGTGTATTAGAACTACAAGTGATTTGATTCAGGGTTGTAAAATGTAGGAATGTTGATAGGCAGTAGGCTTCCTGTTAAATTATTTTAATACTTCTGGAACTTAGGGTTAGCAGTTATGGTTTGATAAATAGATATGCTCATTAATAGTGAAACTTTGGTATTGAGAACTCTGCAACAGTATATGTAACTAGAGATTATTTTTCAATATTTTAGATCAGAATATGGAGCATTTTGGAAGTGTGTTCAGGCAGGAATGATGTATCTTCTTACTCAGTTATGTAAAATGTTAGTTTTGGCAACATTTTTCCCAACCAGCGATATCAGTGGAGTTGGTAATATTGATGTTGTGGGGGTATGTATATCTTTTCATTTAATTTTCCATAAACATGAAAAAGATTTGTGTGAAGGTAAATCCACTATGTAAATGCTATGCTGTTTTAGTGAACATTGTGCAGGCTTAATTTTCAGAAGTCATATTTTATACTCGCCAAGATTTTATAACAGATCTGTGGAGTATTCTTAACATTTTCATCAGTCATTCATTCAATTTAAAAATCTATCTCGTTTTACCTGCTGAGAACTTTCTGCATTATGAAATATACACACCTTTTCTTTGTCTAATAAACTGAATGATTTTAAAAATATGTAATATTGTTAATTGAAATGGAGTATCTGATTAAATAATATAAGCATGTTTTTGTAACTTGTGGGAAGATATTCCTGGTAAATTTGTAGTGTAGAACATAGAATTAAAAAACAACTAAAACTTGTTGAATATTAGAAGATAGAAGATCTTCCTGTAATTATAAACCTAAATAGAGATAATTGAACAGTCATTGTTTAAAAGTGTCTCATACATAAACTTTATAATGGGTTTGGATTCTATATTAATTTATAGAAGGATTTAGAAGTAACATAAATTATTAAAACTCAAGTATAGAATCACTGTGCTGATATAGGCAAGAGAAAACTTGGTACTTAGTGTGATATTAAGAGAAAAACCAGAAGAAAATAATATCGTGCCCAAAAATGATTGACAAAAATTTTAAGTTTTAAATGGGTTTGGTTGTGGCAGTCACAGTTTTTTATTTTTTGTTCGTGTTTAAGTGATGACAAAACTGTATGTATTTCCACTAATGAAATAGAATATTTCTTTTGGCCTTTTATTGTGAGAATCAGCATTAATTTTAAAAATAACAGTTACGAACATAACATACAGACAACAAGAGACTTTCAAGGCTAGCCCTACACACCCAGCTAACAGAATAATGAAATTTAAACCCACTCTTCAATTTGCAGTGTAAACTCTGGTAAGTTGCTGGCCTCCACTTTTACTGATGGTTGCTCATTCCATAAGCTAATTAACCTGTTAGGAATATACAACTATTTCAATGGGAGCCTGTATATAGCCTGTCTTATTCCAAATATTAAATTGTAAGCTTATCCTGTTATCTTTAGAATACAGCAGTGCTTCTCAATGAGGTTAATGAGATCAGAATCAGGGTGAATGAAAATGATGGTGTGAATGGCAGAGTGAATGAGTATTATCAATTATACAACAATTCAAGAAAAAAAAGTCATTAGTTATTATGTATTCTAGTTGTAGTTTGATAAATGCATATGTTTTTGTTGTTTTCATTCTAGTTGTACTTTGATGTATATTTAAGTCATAATAAAGAATTTTGCATTATAATTTAGTACTTTTTTGTCTTTTTTTTGAACTGGGGTGAGTGAGCTCTTGTGAAAAATTTATAGGGGTGAATGATATTGGAAATGGTTGAGAAGCACTGGAATATATCACAAAGAAATCAGAGTTGTTTATCATATTGGTCTCCCAGATAATCTTGTGAAATTCAATATAAATCACCTTTTACCCTTCTTTTTTAAGGTAAGAGATTTTGACTTCCATCTGTGGAATCATCCGAATCCTCTTTCTCTAAACTTTTCCAATAAAATATCCTTTTTTAAATAAGAAGTCCAAAACTGTACGTAATTTGTCAAGTGAGGAATAACTAGTATTTGTATAAATTTATGTTTTTTACTAATAACCTCTTCACTTATGACAGGCTTTCCAGTGTGCCTATAAAACCTATTAAAGCTTGTATTTTGAAAGCAGTCTTATTATTTTTTAAATAACCAGTAAAATTATATATTTTCAACCAACCTGAACCACACATATAAAATGTATAAGAAAAGTCTTATAAATTGGTAAGTATTTTTGGAAAAATGTATAAAGCTATTTTGGTTCCAAAAATATTGTGAATTTATGAGTGGTTCAGAGAGTAAAAATTGGTTGTTTGCCCAAAAAAACTTCATATAAAGTCTATAAAATCCTGTATTTTTTTATCATTGAGTCTATACAGCTTACAGTATATTTTCATGTTTCAACATATTTTTTCTTAAAAATTGACTTTGAGGAATAATATAGTCAATATGATTGTAAATGTAAATACATCCAAGAATCTAATGGCATGAGTGACTTATCTACCATTATGCCAAGATCATTTTCTTCATTCACACTATTCAGTGGGTTCCCATCTACATTAAATGTTTGATCCAAATTATGGTAACCTCAATGCTTTAGCTTGTATTTGCTATAATTAAAGGTCATTTGTCAACTTGCCAGTTGGTTCAGATCATTCTGCAATACCTGAAACTCCCCAATACAGCTAGAAATACCCAAGTTTAATTTCATCAGCAAATTTATTAATCAATTATACCCCTATTGTTATCATTAATACATATAAAAAAAGAATGTCCCAAACACTGACTCATAACTTTATGTCACACCACTGCACCAAAGGTCCAATTTGACTGGACTTTGTTAATAACAAACTTTTTGCATTATCTCACAGCTACCATAAAAACAGTTTTAGCTGATCTTTTGTTTGGAAACATACATACCCTTTCCACCATCCAAAAAAAAATGTAACAGATTTATAAAGCAAGATTTCGCCTATAATGAATCTCTAATCTTGCTTTATCAGTTTTTGTGAAATATGATATTATAAGAGATTCATTATAGGTGAAATTTTGCTTTATCAATTTTTGTGAAATATGATATTATAAGAGATTCATTATAGGTGAAATCTTGCTTTATCAATTTTTGTGAAATATGATATTATAAGAGATTCATCATAGGTGAAATTTTGCTTTATCAATTTTTGTGAAATATGATATTATAAGAGATTCATTATAGGTGAAATATTGCTTTATCAATTTTTGTGAAATATGATATTATTTTACCTATAATGAATCTCTTATAATATCATATTTCACAAAAATTGATAAAGCAAGATTTCACCTATAATGAATCTCTTATAATATCATATTTCACAAAAATTGATAAAGCAAGATTTCACCTATAAATGAATCTCTTATAATATCATATTTCACAAAATGATTTTGCAGATGCTCTTTTATGTTACTAGCTTTTTTACCTACTACAGAAGTAAGACTAATTGACTTATAATTTTCAAGGCAACTCTTATTACTCCCTTTAAAAATAGGGATAACATTAGTTTATTGATCTTCCAGAAATGAAAGAGTATTTGACTTCTTTCAAAACCCTGGAGAAAACACATGTCTGTTTTTGTTTATTTCAATCTTTCTGTCTTTTTACATATCATCAAGGGATTAATATCTACATGATTCATGTTGATTTCAGAATTTTTTATGGATAGTTCAGGGTTAGTAATATTGATTGAAAAAAAACAGGAAAAAATATAATTAAAAGCTGAGCTATCTGATTGTTTTAAATAAAAACCTTGTTTTCAGCATTTTTTAAGGGTCCAATCCCCATTATAACATTATGTTTATCTTTAATGTATTAAAAAAATCCTTGCTTTTAAGTTTTAACATTATCAGCCAGCTATTACTCATAAGCTTGTTCGTATTTCCTAATTTATTTTATAGCCAAATCCCCAGCTTTTCTATAGTTACATAAATCATCCTTATTTTTGTCATGTATGTTCTTAATAAGCCAATTAATTTTAATCTTACTCATCATTTTTATCTTCAGAGAAACATGCCTTTCTTGAATTAAAAGCAGGTGTTCAAAGAAAATTCTCAAATCTCATTATCTCACTTCACTAATGACAAATTTTGTCTCTTGATCTCAAAGTTGGTTTTCTAAACGTTACAAACTAAAACTTGATTTTTGTATATCAATGTTTAGTAAAATATCAAACCAAATTATGCAGTCATTACTCTTATTCAGATTTTCTATATGTCAACTTTTGTGACCATCCTCAGTAGTGGTTAAAAAATAAATCTTAAAATTGTATTTCCTCTGGTTGGTTCCCTGACCATTTGATTTGCCATAAAAAATAATCTGGAATCATGTTAAGAAACCTCTTCCTCTCCTACACAATCTCAATCAATTCATCTATGAGTCTTCGGTATCCGTTTAAGTAATAACCTTGATCTTGGTGCACTATTGGCATCATCTGTTTGACCAGGTGGTCAATAACATTTGCCAATTGAAAACACTATTGTAGAAACCTTTGATTGTACTTTGTAACCCATGTAGAGTCAACCTGTAGATTGCCGTGTTTTTATCTGCAGCTTATACCTTATTCCTTTTTTTAGAGTGCATCTTTAAGACTATTATCACCATTAGATAACTTATAACCAGGAATTTCAAAATAGTTCTTAGTATCAATGATCTTCAAATGTAACTGTTTCATTTTTACATACAATATTGTAGTCTTCATATTAACTTGATCCAAGAACTCATCCACTTTGTTCCTAATACTCATAACATTAGAATAATAGCAGCTAACTTTATTCTCATGTCTACTATGTTTTTCTTTAAACCTGATAGGTATATCTTTAGAATTATTCTTTAATTTATGTTGTTTGTCTTCTTTTCCAAATCTCTCCTTTATTTAGTTGTCCTACTAGTTTTTCTTTCCAGTTTTCCAAACTTCATCACCACTGTGCATATTTAGTTTCAAACTACCTTCAATGAAATTCTTCAGAGCTTTCTCAAACATCTTACTATTGATCCTGCATAAATGGAGCAATCTAGCTATTTTAGTAAACCTTTGATAATGGGCAGGTGCCAGAAGATTTGGGAGGATAGAAGTTAGCTCCAGCCAAGACACTTTAATTTTTCTAACAGGGTGATCAGCCCTTGGAATAGGCTGCCTTCATATGTGGTGGATGCAGTATATTTAAAATGGTTTAAGAGTAGGCTTGATAAATACTTAACTGATAGGGACTGGTTTTAAGTTTTTTTCTAACTTTAGTAGCTATGACAGCCTAGATGGACTAACAGTCCCTTATTGTTTGTAAATTTTATGTTATAAATGTATAATTCAAATTTACTGTGAAAACTATCCCTCAGGTCTAACCAGCCTATCTGTTTATCTAAATATATTTGTGATTAATGCTGGATGATTAACTTGACTGATCTATATATTATACTACTTATCAGCATTGATTACATTGATTATGTCATGTAAAACAAATGATTAATAGGCCTTTCTTCCAGAGCTTTGGATGACAAGTTTTGTGCGCAGTGCTTACCTTTACATTCCTATTGCTGGGGCTTCACATTTTTTTCTATGTTTTGTGCATGAGGATCACATTTATCAATTCCATTATTTTATGGATGACTGGCTCCTTCTGCCTCCATTCTTCATAGAGTCATCCTCACACACCCAACTTCTCCTCAGAGAAGCTGATCGGGTGGGTTGGTTTATCAAGGTGGAGAAGTCTGTTATCCACCCCCACTCAATATCTTGTTCATCTGGGGTGTTTTACAACTCACATCTCTGTCGAGTCCAGCTTTTTCCTCTTTGTCTTTAATCCATGGAGTTTTTAGTTCAGCACCTCCTCTCTATCAGCACCTTCTCTCCCTGTGTGAGAGGTTCTGTTTCTGTTGGAGACTTGGGCATCACTGGAGGCACATATCCCTTTGGGCCATAACCATATGTGTTCCACTTGGCCATTTGTTTCAGGAGGAGTTAGGTGTTTACATCAACCTTTTGGTACACCTTGTTGTTCTTTGGTTGATGGTTAATTTTCTGTCATTTATGCAGGGCAAGATAGTTATAAATAATTCCATCAACTCGATAGTTGTCTCTTACATTACCAGTCAAGGGGGCACTTGATCATGGTTCTTATGTTCGTTCACTCTAGATCTTCTCTTCTGGGCTCAAATGTGTTTGGTTGCTTATCACATACCAGGTGCCCTCAATCTTGTCACAGATCATCTGTACTGTTCCAACAAGATTCTATATATGGAGTGGTCTCTCAACCCCAATTGGATATTCCCCAACTAGGTGCATTTGCCTTGTATTGAATGCCTAGCTTCCTCTCTTTTCATCCCCAGTTCCACATCCTTTGGCTTTGGCCATGCATACCTTCAGCCAGGATTGGAAGGACCTTTCCTTTATGTATACCCTAGCATCAGTTTTATACCCTGAGTAATTTCTCTCCCTCCAATCAACTCATTGTCAGGTTCATCTTGTGGATCCTTTCTGGCTGGCTCTACTATGGTTTTTGTCCCTTCTCCAGGAACAACCTCAATTACTTTTCTTTCTCTCCCTGTTTCTCCTCTGGCAACCTCACTCAGTGGTGCTTCTTCCCTCTGTTCCCACACTCCGGCTTCACATGTAGCATTTGTCTGGTCCTTTGTGAGAGGTTCGAGAATATCCACACATATAGCATCCCTGTTGTTTCACACTGTCCATTCCTCATCCATGTCTGTATATCAACATAAGTGGAGAATATTCCGTCTTTAGTGTATTCAGCATGGATTCTCCCATTCCTCATATCTTTTTACATGGTTGTTTGACAGGGGTCTGTCTGTTTTGACCATTGCAAGCTGTAAGGCAGCCCTGTCATCTCCCTTTAGTTTTTCCTTCCTTCCATATCCCATATCTACTCCTGCTCTAATCCATATTTTCTCCTGTGTCCAGTCTGTGCTTTATAATGTTTTGTGTTGCACACACTTCTGTGGCTCTTGCTCCTGTTTGTTTATCTATTGGAATCCATCCATTTTTCATGATATTCACCTATCACCCTTACCAGTTGGGTTCATCAAGTTATCTGTACTGTGTATTCCTCCATTTATTCTGAACCTTGCTATTTGTTCTGTGTATCATCCCATCTGATCCATCACATCCCAATGTCTTTCTTTGGAGGTGGTTATCCAGGCTGGCATGTGAACCACTACCCACATCTCAGTGTCATGCTACTTACACTATCTGGGGGTTTCCTGCTCAACTGGATATTATCTTCCCTCTGAAGCCATTGTACATAAAGTGGATAAGTTATTGTTTGTCCTTTTTTTATTTTTGAGGGACCTGCTTCACATATTATGGATCCTGTTTTTTAGTGAGTTTTGCCTGTCCAGGTATACTGATATCCAAAATCCACACCATGAAATCTATAAGGTCTATCATGCTCACTGTTGAGATGGGGTGTTCCATAAAACTGCTTGCAGAATCTTGCTCTTGGTATATTATATCTTAAATATGTTGTACCAGACCCTATACACATGGACTAGCATGAGTAAAGCAGAAAGAGATTCATGCCCATCTCTACATTCCTTAGATTTCTGGAATTGGGAACGTTCTGCTTTTCAAAATAGGGTTTTATGGTCACCCATTGCACTTTCTCTGGAGATGCATTCCTCCAGACTCTCCAATGTGTTTCTTCCCCTCTTTTTTCCCAGTGGAGTACAGTAGTCCTTACCTTTTCCAGAGCCTAGCTACTGGGGTGATGGATCATGGAGGAATCCTCCTGAGTGCGCACAATTCCACTCAATCGAGAGTAGAGTGGTGTTTTGCCATGGGTCTTATGTTTTATTCCAGATGCTGCCAGTCTGAACTAGATTTTTCTTTCTATTGTGCAGTTTGCCCCTCCAGTTGGGAACCCTCTCTTCTACCATCTGGATGCTGGTTCTTGGGTGACTGGTTTTGGTTGGAGCTGGACCTGCCAATATAAATTCTCATATGTGAGTGGCTGGGAACTTGCTCCTACTGTGAACTGAATGTTACATTCCCAGTGCCAATTGGTTTTAGACTGGAATTGACCCTTGTTGTATTTCCACCTTCCTGATGTCATCTGGATGTAAATTCCTGGAGTTTATTGTTCCAGGTTGTGTTGGATTTACACATGTGTTGGTGTAAGTTTTGGAACAGAGACTCCTCATCCCTTCTGGTTCTTACACCTGAGGTGAATGGTTGAGGACCCTCCTCCTGCCAGGGGCCAGTCAAAATCCTCCCGGTGCCACTGGTCTTGACTGGAGTTAACCTTTCAATTAAGGTCCGACATGCCATAGCTACTCTACACACATTCCTCTTCCTTTTGTATTTGGGATGGATCACTTGTTCTGTTCTTTGATTGCAACACAACACTGGTTGGCTCCACTTGGGTGAAGAGTAAACCTGGTTCAGATGTGGTGCAGTCTCCCATGGATGTGTTTCCTCCACTAGAGGTGGCACACTTCACGAGTTCTCTTCAGATACTTTTGTATGGAGCTCATCTAGGTAATTTTACACTGGTTCCTTCACCTGCTCAATGTGGGATTCTAGCTCTAATTGTGAGAAAAGGTAAGTAATCTTTTCCTACACTGAAAATATATTTCTGATATATACTTACCTCCACTGACACTTCTCACCCATCCTTCCCACTTCTGATTTGGGTTTTCATGCCTAATTTTGAAGGTAAGAATTCTTTAAACTGCATTAATGAATAATTAGAGTTGTTTAAACATTTGTTTAACAAAAAGTTAAAGCTTGGAATGGTCTATCCTTTCATTGAGGTGTGTGTGTCTGTGAGACAGACTAGTTTCGGAGAATTCCACTCCTCATCAGTGGCCCTGGACACTACCACCAATGAAATATCAAACCAAGCCTTCATACTAGTGAGGTATCGAAAATCAAACTGGTGTATTTACGTGTTTTACACTCACCAAAAAGAAACCTATCGTTCTATAGGATTGCTACAAGTTCTTCAAATACCTATAGAATGATGATTTTGTTGATTTGATGATTGATTCTGTGTGAGAATAAACTCTCAGTATAAACCATTTTTTATATCTAAGTTGAATAGAAGAAAAAAAA
>NW_013668239.1:69631-71525 GCF_000517525.1 Limulus polyphemus
ATGACAGAAATTGTACAACTTTCCGAAAGGTTTTTGTCATCACCAGGTAAAAGTCCCTGATGATGAAAAAACCTTGTCGAAACGTTGTACATTTGCTGTCATGTTAAGCTTATATTAAAGTTTTTCTTCATTACCCATTTAAGCCGTCTCCAGCCATTACTTGTAGTTGGATCTCGTGTAACATTCAATAAGAAGTTTGAAGACTGAGAAACAGACAAAAAAGCTGGGAGTTTTTTACAGTTTCTTTAGATGTTATTCTTTTGATTTGTGAAACTGTTTGTATGTTAACTTGTATCTGTTTAGAAGCTACAGATATTTTAATTTTTTTCAAAGAGAAGACATCAGAGAAGCTTAGCCAGGTTTGGTTAGGCATTGACAAAATATCCTGATGATTCAAATACTTATTTATTGAATATTTTTCTAATTCAAACAATATACATAAATAAGTTGGCTAACAGGTTACTTAATTATTTCTACTTCCATTTGTGATATATTTTAAATAAAAACATTACCACCATAATAAACTTTTTTCTTCTCAAAATGTGAAAATGACAATCCCCAGAAGATGTCTGTCATACTAAATGAAGGTTAGTTTGTAAATGAATTAAAAAACCAAACTTTTTAAAAGGATGAATAATTTCATGTAAAAAGCAACTTATTAATGAGCCTGGCAATTAATCGTTTACCAAATTTCACTAATTTCCCAACTCTATCCACAATAATTTTTCATATAAGACTTGAATCTTGCTACGTAATTCATTTCCACACGTAATCCAAGGAAGCACTTCCAAAAAAAAAAAAGGCCATTATTGAATAATGTACAATATTATAATTTTGGACAATTGAAGCATATTGTGTAAGCAATTAATCATAGGACTGCAAAAATTTTTGCCCACAATGTATGCCAAAAATGTACCTACATGAAAACTTGCCTCAAAAACAAAATACTATTTTTACACAAAAAGGAACATTTCAAATTCAAATAAATGATAGGACTTGCCAAAGAATGATACACAAAACATGAGAATTGTTAATACATTTTTCTCCTTGATGAAAATAACAATTTTTTAGGTTTATTTTGCTATATGCTCTACTTTTCTTTAAAGCCAGGTGGAATTTTATTTTATATTAATTTATATGTAACACTTATATGTAACAAATAATTCCAACACTTGTAGCATGATATCATCTTTATTGGTACTACTACTGTTTTCTAATATAGAAACTATTTTAAACATAAACTCAGTATACAAAACTTCAGCATCCATATACAATGGGTTAAACCAAAGATCTGTATAAAAATCAATTTTATTAATGCAGGTGTGGATTATAAGATACATATTTCAGACATTAAGTTAAAGCTTGTCTCATTTAATATTGTCATAATTTTTATCTTTAATGTTGTAAGTTATTTGTTAGCTAGTGGGTGCATCATGTTAAGATCAAGTGAGTGGTAGAATACTTAAAATATTCTATGTGATGTCATAAATGTCTAGTAACTTCATTAAAAATGTAGTTGTGAGGTATTAGATACCATCATTCTGAGCTGTGATGTTGCTTTTGGACTTCTTCAGGTGGACGAGAAACTTCGTCCACTTCAGTGTTGTTTCCTCTCTCATCGTAATTCCGGTGGTTCAGAACACATCACTCTATGGCTACAGGTTGGGATCAAATCTAAAGTATATCTATATCTATAACATTGAGGTCCAATTGCCATAGCCACCAATGTGGGATATAGGGACCTAAACCCCTTAATTCCAATCCCGAGTTGTGAAATCTAGTTGTGAGGTATTAGATACCATCATTCTGAGCTGGGATGTTGCCTTTTGGATTTCTTCAGGTGGACGAGAAACTTCGTCCACTTCAGTGTTGTTACCTCTCTCATCGTAATTCC
>NW_013668239.1:72062-75242 GCF_000517525.1 Limulus polyphemus
GTATTTCCAATAATACTTGCATCTTCTGACACTCTTCCACCCTTCCTTTCCACTAAGAGCTGGAGTTAGTGACTGGGAAGGTGTAAGTGATTACATTATCTGAGGGAGGTGCTTATATACAGTGTCAGGATAGAGGGCGCATTGACACGAGTGGAGGTATTTGCAAATTAGATGTTGCCAAGGGCATTTAAGTGGGGTATGAAAGAGACCAATGCTTAGATAGGCAAAGCCAATGTCGAGGAAAAGCTAAAGTGTCAGTGGAGGTAAGTATTATTGAAAATACATTTTCAATTTAGGAAAACGTTAACCTTTCAAACAACCAGTGCTTCTCCTTTGTCAGCTTGTTTATTACAATGTTGTTATGGGAACGAAGATTAAGTAAAGCTGTTTCTTCATTTTTAGTTAGGTTTTTAACAGATGTCGCAGTTGTGAAATCCAGGTTATAAATTTCCTTTCGATATTTCTCTACATTTAATTCTCATAGTTCTATCACATGTTACATTCTGTTTTGTGTATTGTTTCATTTCAAAATGTTCCTGTAAGTGTTATTAACTGACAGGCTTTTTTCTAGCTTGAAAAAGAGAGTTTGCTCGAAATGTTGCCAAGTTAATAAATTATTACCATAGTTTTTAAAGGTGATTTTTTTTCTCTACAAGTCTATTTTATTTTATCACCTTCGCATTTTTGTACTTATTTATTCTAAGATCCTATTAGATTTACTACCAACCTCAGAGCAAATAATCAAAGGAAATAAACACCATCTCATACTAACTTGCACAAGTCTCCATATCACTCCTTGGAATGAATTTGTCCTCACTTCAGGAGGGCACAATAAAGAAACAGGGTCAAGTATTATGAGTTTTGTAGAAGAATTGTTTAATTTTTATTTGAAGTTTTTGCATGTTTATGAACTTCTTACATTTGGTTACAAGGATGTTGCATTTACATGAACATCTGCATGTAAATTTTGAAAAAATCTGTAAGTAAAGATACATTCTATACCTGTTATGGAATGGTGAAATACCTGTTCTTTAAACTGTGACAAAAGCAGTGTCTCATTCTCAGTTTATATGAAATGTTAGCAGATAATTTCCTACACCACTTCACTATGCTCTTGCATAAAAATTGACAAATAACTGGGAAAGTATTATCTAAATGTACTGGAGCCTAGAATAAAAAACAAAACATTGTAGCTACTTGTGTTAGAAATATAATATCTATCAATTTATAGGTTATTCATTGTTTGCAGGCTTAGAATTTTAGATAACAATAAAAGATACATTCTTTATGTCAAGGTGACTAGAAATTTATACTGCAACTAAATAACATTTGAAACTGCCAAACACTAATGTACAAACAAAAATAAATATCTTTGTAAAACTAATTTCCAGCATGCATTTAATATTTTTTTTTTGTCCTGTTAACTATGTATTTTCTGACCTAGCACATTGTATTGTTATTTGAATTGTAAGTACAAATAAGGGTTTAACACCTTTTATGTGACATTGGTTTTTCTATTGGATGATGAATTTAAAATATTCAGGATGGGCTTTCTGTCCATTTTTGTAGTTGACATGGCTTCTGGCATATACAAGATCTGCTTTGTTCCAAGAAACCTACCTATTGAGGAGCACAATGTTTTTGTAATCATTATCTGTGACTGCTTTGAATTGGAAACATTTGTGAATTGGATCTACCTTTTGAGTTCAGGATGATGTCTCAAACTGTTAGTACAGGTATTTACCTGGTCTATCATGGAATATAGTTTTGAAGGAAAGTCCAGCCTATAGAGAGAGTTGATGAACGTGCAATTGTGAAAAGTGTAGAATGACATATAAAGCAAAGGTAGATTAAAACAGTGAAGAAAGTACCTATAGAAAAGAATCCATGTATAATGATGTCCTATGATATCATCTGTTTAGTTAATGTTTGGGCTGTATGAAGTATTTTCTTGTTATCTGTTGTATTATTTAAAAATGAAAGGAGTTCATATTTAAGTGAAATCTATACTTCGGTTTTGATTAAAGTTTCGATGAAAAAGGCTATTTTCAGTTTCCTACTTTCCATTGTTGTGTAGTGTCAAGAATTTGATGATGATTCTAGCTAGTAAGATGACTTAACATTGAAGCTGTGTTCGTGTAAGGCTGATCTTGTCAGATATAGTAACAGATATTCAGATTATTCAAAGTAAATAAACCAGGTACTCCCAAGGTTGTAGCTACAGTGGGCAGGGCCCTCCAAGATTAGTTCTGTCCACGTTGTACTCCCATGCTATGTGACTACTTCTGCCCAGCACTAAATATCACTGAGAAAAAGGTTTGTTACGACAGCACAAGCTGCGCGACATTTGGAGCATGCGCTGGAGTTCTAGAAAGATTGTGACTGTTCCTCGCAACTCTAGGCTTGTTATGTTCTCGTATATAAGCCGGCAAATAAAGTGACGGCAGAGAGATAATTGCAGACAGAGAGAGATATAGAGACAGATAATCGAGTCAAGCCGTAAGTAAACTGCATGAATCGTAGTGGATTATAGCATGTGTTTAAGTTAAAGTGACTGTGGAAATTAAGTGTATTGCAAAGTTGTATTGACAAAGAATAAACTAGTTTTATTTAAGAAAGGACTTGTATCACTGAAGTTTTTCAGAAACGACCAGAGACGTAACAAATTGGTGTGGGAAAGTGGGACTGAAAAAAAATAAGATGGAAACGAGAAGTGACAAATCAAACTACAGCTTAGCAGATTTGATGGCAGCAATACAAGAACAGCAAAAGAAACAAGAAGAACGAGAAAATAAACAAGAAGAACGAGAAAAGGAACAAGAAAAGAGATTACAGCAGTTGTTGGAGGAAAAAGAAAAAAAACAAGAAGAACGAGAAAAGAAACAAGAAGAATGAGAAAAGGAACAAGAAAGAGATTACAGCAGTTGTTGGAGGAAAAAGAAAAAAAAGGAAAGAACGAGAAAAGAAACAAGAAGAGAGACAACAGCAGTGGCAAGAAAACCTACAACAGTGGCAGCTCGAACAGCATAATAAACAAAAGAGATTACAACAGCTGTTGGAGGAAAAAGAAAAGAAACAAGAAAAACGAGAACAAAAACAAGAATAGAGACTACAGCAGTGGCACTGGAACAAGAAAGGAAACAAGAAGTACAAATGGAAAACTTTATT
This sequence comes from Limulus polyphemus, assembly GCF_000517525.1. Classification (NCBI taxonomy): domain Eukaryota; kingdom Metazoa; phylum Arthropoda; class Merostomata; order Xiphosura; family Limulidae; genus Limulus; species Limulus polyphemus. Next base: position 75,231 of record NW_013668239.1, read on the forward strand.
AAATTTCAAAGT
>NW_013668239.1:76175-85972 GCF_000517525.1 Limulus polyphemus
AAGAACTATTGGGCACATTGGGACCAGTTGAAGCTTGAAGATGGTATTCTTGTCCGGAGATGAGAATGTGACGACCTGGGAAACGATCATACTGAGAAAGTTACGGGAAGTTGTTCTGCGTCAATCGCATGATACTTTAACAGGAGGACATCTTAGAGTTAATAAGACATTGAGTCACATACGACAGAGATTTTACTGGATAGGTATGATGCAAGATGTGGAAGAATGGTGCAGAACATGCAGTACATGTTGTGCTAAAAGGGGACCCAAGCATAAGGGACGTGCTACAATGAAGTTATATCAAGTTGGCACACCAATGGAAGGAGTAGCCGTTGACATTGCTGGTCCTTTGCTTCAAACTCGTGCTGGAAACAAGTACATTTGTGTGGTGATGGATTATTTCACCAAGTGGCCTGAGGCATATGCAATACCAAATCAGGAAGCTACAACTGTAGCTTCGGGTATTAATGATTTCTTCAGGTTTGATATGCCATACGAACTGCATTGTGATCAAGGCCGTAACTTTGAATCACCATGAATGCTGCAAGTTGTTTGGCATATGAAAAACCAGAACAATGCCTCTTCACCCACAGTCTGATTGGATGGTAGAAAAGTACAATTGGACACTGGGACAGAAATTGGCAAAGTTTTGTAACAGCCACCAAGATGACTGGGATGTCTTATTCCCTCCACTGTTGATGGCCTATAGGACAGCAGAGCATGAAGCCACTGGATACACTCCAGCAAAGTTGATGTTTGGCAGGGAACTTCGGTTGCCAGTGGATCTGTTAACAGGACGCCCATCTTACGAAGAGTTGCCTGAAAATGTGTTAGAATTCCATAAGAGATCTACTGAAGTCAGCTTTGTACCAGGAGACAAGGTGTGGTTGTATAATCCCAGGAAAACCAAAGGGAAGTCTCCTAAGTTGTCATCTCCATGGGAAGGCCCATATGATATAGTGGATCATCTCTCAGACATGACTTTCCGTATAAAATGTGGTCGGCGAGGTAAGCCAAAGGTGGTGCATGCCAACAGGCTTTGGCGTTATCACGGTCCAGGACATTTCAGTTGGAACGAAGTGAACAATGGAACAAATGATGCTGCTGAAGATATGTCACCTGAAAAAGCCACTGTCAAAGAAGAAACTTTACCCGGTTTTGAGAAGGGAAACAGTGAAGCCCTTGATGAAGTTACTACCACTGATGTGACTGTTACCAATAACAGGACATTTCCTGATGGAGTAGATGAACCTCACGTGAAGCAGAAGCCAACAAAACTAGTACGGAAGAAGATATGTCCCGTAAAATGAAGAGACTTTGTTGAATTTTAATTTTGTGTTTGTAAATTCTGTACATTTAATTAAGTTATTGTTAATTATCTGTTGGTTTAATGTAAGTAGCTATTGTTCGGGATGAATAATACTAAGGAAGGGGCAGTGTTACGACAGCATAAGTCGCGTGAAGCTTGGAGCATGCGCTGGAGTTCTAGAAAGATCGTGACTGTTCCTTGGAACTCTAGACTTATCTAGGCATGCTATGTTCTTGTATATATGCTGGCAAATAAAGTGACGGCAGAGAGATAATTGCAGACAGAGAGATATAGAGACAGATAATCAAGTCAAGCCGTAAGTAAAGTGCGTGAATCGTTGTGAATTATAGTTTGTGTTAAGTTAAAGTGACTGTGGAAATTAAGTGTATTGCAAAGTTGTATTGAGAACTAATTTTATTTAAGAAAGGACTTTTATCGCTGAGATTTTTGGGAAAGAATTTCTACGGAAAATTAAACAACGACCAGAGACATAACAGGTTCAACATAAGCATGGCAAATTTCTTTGTCGATGTCGCAGTACAGTTTACTTTGCAATTAATTTGTTAGAAACAAACACTTTTCCTGAAAAGTCACGAAGCAAATAACCTTTGAGCGAAAATACTTTTAAAGAAAAGTTCATTGGAAAAAACCTGCATGCAAAACTAAACAAATGACCACACCACAGTAATTCACTTGTACTTGGTGTGACACATCAGACAATATCATCCATAGTGGATACCATACAAAGTCTATTTTCCTTCCAGTAAAAGTTTATGTGGTATGTAAAGATATTTTCAAAATTTTACAAATATCTTAAATATAAAAGTATGTAAATGTGTTTTTGCAAAAAAAACTTTTAAAATCTTATTGTGCCTAATTTGTATCAGTTACCTGCTGTTAAAGATAGGTCAATCAAAAAATAAAACTCAGCCTAGATTAAAACTTGTCTCTGTCTTTATTTTTAGATTCATCATTCACCTTATAACATGGTTTGCCTAGTGACTGCTCCTGTGAAATTAAGTGTTTTATTGGATTCCCTCCTCCCCCATCTAATTTCATACTGACAGAATTCTTGAAAACGCTATATCTTTCTTTTCAGTATTATGTATTTTTATTGCACTTTTAATGTTTATTGTGTTAAGGGAAAAAAAAAATGGGAGCACATTGACCTATTCTTTGTTACAAACAAGTTTTTATTTCACTCATTTAATGGACAGTACTCCAGCTAATGTTCATATATTCCAATAATTTTTCTTCTCTTTAATGCATATCGGAATTCAAGGCTCCCATAAGGCTGGACATGGTAAGCAAGTACACGTTTTATAGAAGGAAGCACTAAAAGTAAATAGTATAATGAAGCTTGTTAAGATAATCTGCACTTTGTAAAGAATGAAAGTTTAACATACAGTGTCAAGCTGTTCGTACATGTTTAATTAAAATGTACTTAATGAATGATGAAGTATTTTTATAAAGTCACTGAAGTGCCTACGAATAATAAAAACACGTATCACTCAAAAAGAAAAGTGATCAACATTTTAAGATATTTCTTTTTTGTTAAGTGTCTATGTACATTTGATGTAGTACTCTTTTTTTTTCCTTAGTAGGAAAGTATTTTAATAGAAAACTTTACATTATGCTTTACAAGCCTTAAGAACACTTTTTTGTTTATAGTTTCTTTACTGGTCTAAAGTTTGGCTTATGCATAAACTTCAGGTTTGTGTCGTCAGATAGGAAATGAAACCTTTTGTGTTTCCAGGAATTCATGAAGTCAACAGTGGATCTGGCAGACTTATTGGGCTTGCATTTTGTTATGACAAAGATAGCTGGAAAAGGTGAGACTAAGTTCCTTGTTGCAGGACTTGGCTGGGCTACAGCTGAACTTGTTGTTACAAGGTTTCTTCCCCTTTGGGTTGGAGCTCGAGGAATTGAGTTTGACTGGAAGTACCTTCAGATGAGTTTTGACTCTAACATCAGTTTGGTAAAGAAAATCTTTTATCTTACACATATATTTAACAATAGTATTGTGCATGAAAACCAATGTCAAGGATTTAATGATTTTGAAAACTTAAAAGAATACAATCCCTTCTCCAATAATGTTATTAATGTAAATTTAATAAAGTATTTCATTTGTTGATTAACATGGTTACCATCGATTTTAAAGACTTGTTATGTGAAGATTCTTACATGATGTATCTTAAGTTGTTTATAGATTTATTAAAAAAAAGTATTGTAGCCCTTTAGCATTTCAAACACTTACAATCTTCAAATTTTGTTTTCTCTCATGCTGTAGTTGTAAAGCCAAGTTTACTGGAATGTTTAAATATGATTTTTGCACCAGCAATATCAATTGTTTGGGGTATTTTTATGTTCATTAATGTTATAATTTAATATTCTTTTTTTTTTACTTTTCTTCATCCTACCTAAAATAGTATTAAACTTTTAACCTAATTATTATTATCTGTTTGATGTCAAATGCATATGATGGTCCAAGTAGATAATAAACTAATTTTGTTTCTGCATATGTTAGGCTGAAACTTATGAAGGTTGGAATTACATGAGATACAGATTTTTTGGGTTATGTGGCAACTGAAGTCAAACAAATCATGCGAAATAAAAACCTAAAACATTTATACAAAGAAAGATGCATGGAGTTGCAAGTGATGCTGTCATAGTGTGTAATACTGAATGCATAATTTGTTTTGTATAATATTTTATAAAGTATTTTTTGTAGTTACTTTTCACATGACATGTTTTTTTCATATTAATAAAAAATTCTTGTAGGCTTTAAGTTATTACCATAACTTTTTTATAACCTTTTTGGTGAATTTTATAAGCAATTCTCCTTGTTGTAAACTTGTTAATATATATTACAGGTGCATCATATTGCAACTGCTACATTGGTGTGGTTGTGGACTCGTCATGACTTACGTAAAACTCATCTTCCTGTTGTCACATTACTTCTTGCACTAAGCTGTTACAGACCACTTATTGTTGAGTAAGCACATTCTTTAACTTCTATAATATCTGAAACTTTCTGTTTGTACAAATGAAAATAATCTTTGTGATGTAAAACATATAAAGGTGTTGTAGCATGTTTTAATGTGTGATGTAATTACCACTTCTTATGTATAACTGATTTAAATTTTTCAGTCCAAAATATGTTGTAGGAAACAAAGATAATTATGTAACCTGATTAATAAGAATGGTTGTATATAGAATAGAAAATTAAGATCTTTCATTAAAAATGGATGATGTGATTGAAAAGAGAGATTACAATAATTACACAGCTGATATTATTTGTGATGTGGAATAACTGCTTCCTATTTCTGAGAGAGAGCAATTCACCATAAATTATTTAAAGTAGGTATTTTTTGTTTTTCAGGTTGTTTGTGCATACATTTGGAGTTGGTTCTTGGATTATTCTACTCATCAAAGCATCTGGAGCAGTGTCAATGGGCCTGATTTCATTACATATTTACCTCAGTTTAGCACAGTCTCTCAATTCTTACTGACCATTAGCCTTAGTAAGTGATAGTGGTAATAAAAAAAATTAAGGATTTTAATGTTATTGTGAACAAAATTACTAGCCTGTAATTTTTTTTTTTACAGTTGCTGTTTCAAGTTATCAGATAACTAATTTTATTAATGAGTGGAAAAAGAAGTGGTTGAGTAAAAGAAAAACAAATTAGGCCATTAACACAGTCTATAATCTTCAATAAATGGAAAATATAAAGGGGTGAGGAGGAAATACTTTAATACCTTTTGTTTATAATAATATCAATTTAACATTGTTTGGTTTCAGTGTAAAGGTTTTTTTCTCAATGCTTGATGAAGTTAATTTTGTTTTATGAGGGAACTTCATAATAGTGGAATAAATACATCAGGGTAATAAATTATCCCTATTTGAGATGACATGAATTTTTTTCTTTAATTAAGAGACTGGTTTTAATAAAACAATTTGGATATTTCACTAATCACTGTAGGAATATGTATGTTGTAAAAGTAGCCATGTTTCATTATGTTATAAGTTGTGATTCACTCCAGGACCAAAAAGATGAACTTTTGCAGCCTTTCTCTTTTAGTACATAGCTTACTGACTGTGGTGGGAAGTTAAGTCTTAATGAAAATGTGGTTAATGTTCTTTTTAAGTCGTTTATTTTGTACTTTGAAACACTATATACATATATATAACTTTAAAAATTCAGATAAAATAATCTTTATCAGCCTAGCAGTTTGCAAGATGCAATTTTCTACATAAAATTTATGTATAATGGAACATACTGAACTTCCATACAGTGATTTGATTTTCAAATTACTAAAAAATTAAAATTAGATACTTATTAATTTTGAGAAAGCACATATTTATTGCTAAAACAAATATTTCTTAGTTTGATATGTTTGTAAATAATGTGTTCATTCGTCTTATGAAACTGAATCTGTTTTGATTAAATCTACTGTTTTTTAAAATAATTTGTAGTGGAAAAATATACTAGATATCTTGTACATTATTTGACTGAGCAAACCAGAGGAACCAATAAAATTGAGACATTAAGATATTATAAGTAGATCTAGTTCTTGTATGATTGGTTGTTAATTAGAAATAACCTGTTACATACCTTCCATTACTTAAGCAGGCACAAGTCACCTTAATTTCATACTGTATATTGTATAAGAAATACATTACCCAGAAACCACATTAAAAAATCAATACATGAGCACAAATTTTATTCTACACATTATTTTACAAAAACTATTGCCAATTATTTCAAATAAAATAAATCTTATGTGGGTATCATTCATACAAACTTTGGCATCTCAGATTATAAGTTCACTGTATGTCATATGATATACAAGTTTTACTAAGTACATGTTAGTGATCAAAACAATTTAATTTTGCTATAAACTTTTAAAGAGTAACTACAATTATCACAGGAATTGATGCTTTTTATTTTATATATACCAACTTATCAAACCCTATAGAAAAAATGTGATTTTACATATAGGAACAAAAAATACTTCTGTATTTTATTAGGAGAAAAACATTATTTTTCTTAAGATAAACATTGAAATTTGACAAAAATACTTGAGGATTAGTAAAATGTAGTTTTTTACTTCACAATCAAATAGATTTTTCTTAATCTTACCCTACATTATATACAGAAAGATTTTTAATTACATGAACTTTATTGTTTTAAGTTTACTTGTATCAAAGAATATCATGTATTTCTCACCAGGCCAACTTTTACATATATTTTAATTCTAGCAACATCAATGAAACATACACTTTCAAAATGGTAACTTATGCCTGCCATTTGCACATAATTATCTGGCAATACTCTACCTTTTCAAAGAAAGTACAAAAAAAATAATACATTTTTCAAACATTCAATAGCCTTGAGCATTACAAAGGGAAAGATTTTTCAAGATTTTACTCTCCCAAGAACTAAGAGTTCACTGATTGGCCTGTCTAGAGAAGTACCTATCTCTTACTACATACAAATTAAGCACATAAAGAGACTATTATTAACACATGTAACACTAAACCTTTAATATTTCAAGACTGTGAACACTGAATGGCTTGTGGAGCATCTGTATCTTCATCATCACTTTCTGCATCACTGCTATGGGGACTCGACTCCTCAGCTTCCTGCCCCTCCATTCGCTCCTGTAAGAGAGTAGCTTCACATTGATTCTACAAAGCGTGTTTAACATATACTGTGATCTAGATATCTGTGTATATACATACATACATATATATATTCTCTGACCATAACCTTTTAACAGATGTTTCAAAAATTAATGCATTAATAACTCTACAAGACTTGGCTGTGTGAAACAAAACTACTGGAAGAAACAGTTTAAAACTTCAGAATTACCTTCTGCAAATAAAATATATGTGAAATTTGTTTACAATTGCAGCTTTGAAATTTCAAAACGATTTCATAATGATTAGAGCTTGGTAATAATGGTATTTACTGATCAATGGGCTCACTGTAGATTAAGTGTTCCTGAAAACCATGGAAAACCAAGAGTTAGCAAGATGCTGTCAGCCAGTTGAGTTCTTTATAGTCAGCAATTCAAAATTAGCGAGATTGGCAGATAGACTTAGTAACTTTGCCATAACAAAGACAGAATGAGCAAACTTATTGGCAACGAAAATTGAACCTGAGACCCTAAGAGTCCATGCTGGCTCAAAGCTGAATAAACTTAAAACACTAAAATTGCTTTCAATATCTGCAGTGGGCAGAGTACAGATAGCCCATTTTGCAGCTTTGCACTTAACAACAAACACAATGACAATATTTTGATTACTTTCCCTAATTTCAGTTAGTTAATTATTTCATGAGAATAGATTAATCAACTGTTGGAATAATCACAAACAGTATAGTCAGAAAAACAAAACTACTATCAGTTGATTATTCTCTTGACATTAATCAACTGTAATTTTGATTGATAATTAGTTTACATGACTTTGATCTGTGTGATCACTGCTTATAGATAATTGATTAAATTGCCCACTCTATAGTGATATGTTTTTAGAAAGAAAACTGCATACCTTTGTTGTAGATGTTTATTACTTTTTATGACTTACTAATCTATTAAAACTTTTCTATAATATTTTTATTTTATAAAACAGCACATACAGTTCCACTTTGTTTACGATTACTGGTGTACAATAAAAATAACTTTTTTACATATCCAAAGTTTGGGTAAACACATTTTTTTGAATTGTTAATCAGAAGATTTCATTAAATATAAGTAATAAGCTTACACCCATTTTATATTATTATTACTTAGTTTTACATTTTCAGTGATTTTCTTCATCCACTCAAGCAGTTACTTAGGCTAATAAGGCCTAACACAGCTCTTGCTGGAGAAACAAATCTTGGTATGTTCAAATGCACAAATCATATTGAATAATAAAAAAAAAATCAGGACCATAAGTGGTTCACAAACATTTTCTTCTAGCAACACACACACATACTTGAAAACAGGATCTACACATTGAACAAATTTATTTTTTTCATAAAATTGATTATTAATATGATATTTCTATGACAATGTCATAACTACACAAAGAAACATTTATTGACTAATACAGCGTTTGCCACATACTCATCTAATGTTTTGAAGACTGTTATGCATTCTAATTATTAAACCATAGCAGATATTTAAAAAATAAATCCTGAAATACAACAAAAATACTTTTTAAAAGCATCCTTTAACTATTGTCACAAAGTAATCAAAATAAAGCATTCGTGATCAAAAATTTGTTCATTCACACTAACAATCAATACACATTAATAAAATTATATGAAGTTTAATAAAAGATAATTATGGTCAAAAGCTATAAACGTGGAATACGCCAAAAGAAATTAGTATGATACAATTTACAAGTTTTTTTGATAGAGCCAGTTATTTTTCAAAAAATGAAAGTAAACTTTATTTTCTCAATGCTGCAAGAGGCATTTTTTGTTTGTTCTACTTATACGTAGATATTCCTGTCAACCACTATATGAAATTACAACAAAACATAGTTAAGAAATACACCATTGTTATGTCAAAAAAACACCAGCAACAGAAAGTGCTTTTAAAAACAGTTAGGATTAATAGGTTGTAGACACTTATCTCTTATATCATTGACTAGTTTTATATCATTAATTATTGGTAGGTTTGCATGCACGTAAATGACATGGGTTCACAAATGATTTAGTACATTAAGACAAGATGAATAACAAATTGGGAATTTAAAAACCTGCAAATAGGGATTATAAAAAAAGTAAGCAAACAAGGCTTTAATTCTATGTAACAACATGGGAGCCAAAATTGGGGTTTGTAGTTTGAATAAATAATGTCTACAGCATCTCCAGCTTTGCTTGCTTACTTTTTTACAATCACTATTTACAGGTTTTTAAATTCCAAATTTTTTATTTATCTTGTTTGTTGGCTATTTTTATGCTCAACTATGGAGAAAGTATTTCTTTATATGATAGCTAACTTTATATAGTGTAATGATAATAAACAGTTAGTAGTGATAAGATTTATTTTTTTACTCCTTACTTCATACAAAAAATAGGGTTTTACTCCATAAAGACATCAATTGTATAGAGCGTACAAAGCACTGAGTATCTACAAATTACAGTCATATAATGTTCATCTATTATTGGTTGGTAATTCCTCTTTCACCCTCTTCTTAAGTTTTTTAACTCTTTTTAAGCACAGGCTTGGTCCCTGGGACTGACCTTGTAACCATTTTGCATTTGTTAAAATTTTCATGCTATAACTTTTGCATTAGTAAGCGAATGTTAACGAAATTTGGCAGATTATCAGTAAATATTACAATTCTTTCATACTTAAAATGTCAGTTTTTTTTTATTAAGTCTTAAGGTTTGTAAAGCAATGTTTTTCTCGTCTTTTTTTTTTTCTTTTTGCATTTTTCCTATCTATCATGCAAATTAATGTTCATTTTAAGATTAAAAATACTTTT
>NW_013668239.1:86972-89284 GCF_000517525.1 Limulus polyphemus
GTGTTTTTTTAATATTTGCTTTTAAATTAAGAAATTGAATAATATATAGTACTAAAATTTGAATTATATTCTACAGTTTTATACCAAAGTTATTGACATAAATTTATGATATAGTAGTTCATTAAAATTTTAAATGTGAGTCAACAATTGAGATGACATGGCCTTTCACCCGTGACCTGTCTCGAAAAGGTTAAAGGAACATCAAATATCTGTAAGAAAAGCTAACTTCAAGGAGTTTACACTAGAATTATGACGTTTTATAGCTTATGTAAAATATAGAAGAAACAAATCAACTTTTCAATACCCCTACGACCTTTGCAGTACCTTATTTAGTATTCTACAAAAGGTTTGTGTGCAATATAGCAACCTGTTTTTTTTGTTGTAGGCTGGCAAGATAATAATTATTTTTAAAAAAATTATAAATGGATCATTTTGAGCAGATTTTCTTTTCCTTGTAAGTCTAACATGCATTTTTTATATGTGTACAGTCTTAGCAGTCAATAGTAAAGGTTTTAAAGTGTTGTTTGAACTGAATCTTTACTGTTTGAGGTGCTTTTTGCCCGAATGTTCTGTAAGGGTTTTGTGCAATTCCTTGTAATCCCTATTAAGAATCACTGTTGTGGTTCATCATAGTTCAAAAATTTTTTTTTAGAGTCAACAGCATCCATATGTGATAATCAGTAATTCTAAATTTAGTAAATATAATGTGCTAGGTTTAAATACTATCTGAAGTATTAAAAATATATCTAAAGAGATTTCATTCAAATACACAATATGCATGTATTTCTAAGTTTTAATCAGTATGAAAAAATTAAAGAGGAATACATATTTGAAGAGTTGCTTACAACACAATTTCATTTTCCACATTTCCTAATCAAAAGTTAAAATGCTACTTCACTAAAAATATTGCACAATTAGAAAAGATGTAAAAGTAAAATAGTTCAATTAAAAGACTTATGAAAATTAAAAAGTAGTACTAATATTTCAAGGAAGTTGATTTCTACTCATCACTTAATTATAACAGTATTCTTATTGTACTCTTAATATGTTCTTTAAATTCTCATGTTAAATCCAATTAGACTTTTTGAGCATCTCACCTTGATGGCAAAATTGCACCATTGAATTAAAAATAATTTACAGAAAATAAACTTGTAGTTGCTTTTCCACACATTAAAAAAATACTTTATTAGTTTTATACATAAGACAAAACTAAATTTTGTTATTGGGTCGATTTCAGTGTGCTCCCAATGAAATCATTAGTGTTTGAGAATTTTTATATCTTTTCTGAGTAAAGTATGGCACTCGTAACCCCCTCCCCCCAGGAAAAAAGTCATAACAGTTTAGAATAAAATAGAGCTAATCTGTCATTGTAACCTCAATACAAGCTTCAAAAGAGTCCTAGGCTACTGATCTAAACACACCATGAAAGTTGTTTTTCTCATTTGCTTGAACTGTAAAAGCAATAATGTTTTCATTTCAATGGCAATTTGTGTAGATATTGTAAAATAGTGATACATTTAGCTAGGTGATATGTTGCTAATAAAAGTGCTAGTGAACAACTGCTACGATTATGATCCTAATTTTATTTTGTTTTTAAAGCTTGCTTTTTCATTTTGCCCTTCATTTGAGTTATGATGTTGAACTCTGATAAAAAAAAAAATGTATTCTTAATTAAATCATTTTGCACTTTATCAAGTTTCCTTTTGCTAACAAGGCCATTGTATTAGGTCTTATTGGCTTGAGTGATTTCTTGAATGGGCAAATCACCAAAAATGAATGTAAAAACAAATATATAAATGCATAAAATGGGTTTAAAGTTTATTGCATACATAAAATGAAACCTTCTGACTAACGATTCAGAAAAAAAGGCAGCTTCCTTACAATTTTGGCATGGTAAAAAAAGTTACTATTATTGTATTATTAATTTGTATACCAGTTACTTTTAAACACAGTGAAACTATATCATTCTTTATTAATTAGAAAAAATAAAATCTCTATATAAAAGTTCCCAAAGAATGTAGGAAGACTAAAAATAAGTATTTAAAATGTACAACAAAGGTAAGAATTTTTTATTGTTTCTTAAAAAGAGTATCAAAATGAAATGTTTTCCAAGTTTCAAATTCATACAATTATCAGATATTAAATAAAATATTTTATTAAGTAATTCTGAAGTTTCAAACTATTTCACTTAGTATTTATAATGGCTGGAGACGGCTTAAATGGGTAATGAAGAAAAACTTTAAGTTTAACATGACAGCAAATGTACAATGTTTCGACAAGGCTTTGTCATCATCAAAACCTTGTCGAAACAT
>NW_013668239.1:90158-91515 GCF_000517525.1 Limulus polyphemus
TGTTTCGACAAGGTTTTGATGATGACAAAACCTTGTCGAAACATTGTACATTTGCTGTCATGTTAAACTTAAAGTTTTTCTTCATTACCCATTTAAGCCGTCTCCAGCCATTATTAGTCTCAAAGTGGGTTCCTCGTCATCGAATCACTTAGTATTTGTTTTCCATATAGCAATTCAACAAATCATACAACACGCACATCAAATCAATGAACCCTGGTCTCTAAGAGTTGTTCATACTTTCAACAACTTACTGACTTGCTACAGTCTTGATTTTTTTAGTTCTTAACATTGACAATCTTTAAGTATTTTGGTTTTTTTATGTCTTTACAACATGAGAGAGAGACTTAAAAGTGGCTTTAAGCTAACCACGAGTCTTTATTTCTGCACATAAAGATAAGTTTGCCTCTTAGTATGGTGCTACTTGCAAAAGATGGGTAGTATAACCAATAAACTGTGATTGTATTGATAAGTGTCTCATAAACTAACCTGTGATCAGAATTATGGTTCATTGATTAATGTCATGAAAATAATCAAAATTAGTATTTTTGATTATCCCAACAACTGATTAATCCAAATTATGATTGAACTGAATATCACAAAAATAATGAATTAATTGAAAATTAGGTGTTCGTATTACTATTATTACCATTTTAAATTATTCCAACTATCCAAATGATTGAAATATTGCTATTATGCTTGTTTATTGTTAAGAACAAATTACATAATGGGGGAGGGGTGCACCTTGTGATTTGAGGATCTTGGGTTTGATTCCTATTGCCATTAAAATTGCTCATTCTGTCTTTGTTATTACAAAGCTACTAAGGCTATTTTCCCTTGTTACTGATTTTGAACTGCTGATTAGAGGGAAAACAACTTGCTGCCAGCACACACACTGGCAACTCTCTAGCTACTGAAGTGTTAAGTAAAGTAAATTTACTTTTCTCTTCTTAGATTATATTTCTAATTATAATCATTTACTTACATTCTGTAATGTTGTATAATTAGACAGAGATCTAGGATTATTACAAAGCTACTAAGGCTATTTTCCCTTGTTACTGATTTTGAACTGCTGATTAGAGGGAAAACAACTTGCTGCCAGCACACACACTGGCAACTCTCTAGCTACTGAAGTGTTAAGTAAAGTAAATTTACTTTTCTCTTCTTAGATTATATTTCTAATTATAATCATTTACTTACATTCTGTAATGTTGTATAATTAGACAGAGATTTAGGAGAAGGCAAATCCCCTCTACAAGTTTTTCTTTCAGAAATTAATCTATTTAATATATTAATGTTGTATAAGGCATGGATCTAGGGGGGGTGGGAGCTTCAACACCATTTGTTTCAGAAATTAATC
>NW_013668239.1:92149-99990 GCF_000517525.1 Limulus polyphemus
CCTCTGGATGTAATTTTAGGAGAAGGCAAATCCCCTCTACAAGTTTTTCTTTCAGAAATTAATCTATTTAATATATTAATGTTGTATAAGGCATGGATCTAGGGGGGGTGGGAGCTTCAACACCATTTGTTTCAGAAATTAATAACTGTTATTTTTTTAATTATATATATGTAGGTATAGATCTAGGGAGTCCAACACCCTCCATTTTTTTTTTCAACCAAATGTCTATACACTTCCATATATTATCAAAAGAAACATTACATATCATAACGTTTTTATCTAATTGGGCTATTAATTACCATAAAAGGTTTTTTTAGTTTTTCAGAAATCACAACAGTTGGAGTATACAGCAATCCAGTTAAGGCTTTAGCCAGTAATTGATTATGTCAAAGCTAATGTGAAAATATTAACATCAAGTAAACACTGCCATAGTAAATATTTGCATCTTGGCTTTTACCAGACACTAAAAACATCTTTATACTTACAAAATTTAGTACTGTTTAGGACATCTGCAGCTCTTATAACACAGATTTGTTAGAAAATTGATTTGTCACAGTTTAAAAGTTAGAATTCTTGTGAGAAAGATGTTTTTGGTATTGTTGGTGTCTAAAATACAAATGGAGAGGCTTATGGGAAATTCTTTAAAACAGCCATCCTGTTTACCAATGTTATAATTTGTTGTCTAAATAGGATTACATACAATTCCAATTTAAACTTTTGAAATGTTTGTTTTCAATTGTTTTTCTTTTCATATCAATCACATTAATAGAGACAGATACTGGATTATATAATCTGACTGAGCTAATCATTTACAAAACATATTAGTTATTTTAACTTTGACTTATTTATGTTACTTTAGGATTATATGTTCAACACTGATTAATCCAAAATACTATGTTATTACAGTGGAAGTATCTTTTTTCCATGTAAAAAATACTCAAAATTTGGATACAGTGTTAAATAATGGAATTTTAAGAAGTTAACTGAAATACCGCAGCCAATTGTGGAGAAGTTAAACAAAGTTACTTATTAATACAATAATACACATTATCTAAATAATTTCCATGTTTTATTCATGTTCATTCCCTATTGGTGTTAAACCTTTGTAAAATAGTTATATTTTACAAAATAAATTTATATTATTCTAACTTTTACGTTGTTTGACTTCAAATTTAGGCTACTTGAAGAACACAAAAAACATGCTAGGTTTTTACTTTGGCTATGTACTGCTTTGCCTAATAAATAAAATGAGTTATGATTATTCCCTAGATTGGTTGGAAAGCATTTTAGTAACTGTGTAGTTATAAATAAACACTTAATGCCCCAACATTGTTGTAAACACTTATAAACAATATTGATTTGTCTGGAATAACAAGTATGAAAAAATGTACACAGTACTGTTGCACCAGGTGACTGGAAATATATTACAATTGATATTTTATCATTTTTTTAGTGTATTTCATGATGGGAAAAAAAGTTCATATTTTCTTTTCTGTACAGCTCCAAAAAAGTTTTTCCTGTATACAAAACAACCCTCCTGTCAATTTATTTTTGGAATTTGTCTGCCCATCCCAAAGAATAACTTTATTTTTGCAAAGAACCTCTCACCTCTTAATATTATATTATCCATTTCTTGATATTCAAGCCTTTTCCTTAGTTTTTGTACAAGCCTTAGTTAAACCAACATGAAGCGGTTTGATCATTTACTATTGAAACACAGCTTTGAAACTGCTATAAAGAAAGTTTAAGTATGCTTGGATGGAATAAGAATTAGATTATTGCATAATAGTAAATATATATAGGTTTAAGATTTGTTCATAATTCCTATAAATGTTCCTTTCATATGCGAGTTGTGAAAATATAGGTGTGTTAAATTATATCTGTTTGAAAGCTACTACAGAAATTTTCTTCAATAATAAGTAACTAGACATAAGATAACTTGAGATAAGGTAAACTTGTACACTTTAGAGATTTGTTGAATGGGTAAAAAGAAAACTTTATTATAAGTTTAGCACAGTAACATATGCACATTGTTTACAGAAGATCTTGTCATTGTCAGGTTTAACCCTTTAGATGCTATAATCAGATTTACCCCATGGTGTCACGTAACTTTTCCTAATAATGCGACAATCAGGATACTCGCACGTCTTTGAATTTCCCACCTTAGTACCACATGCACGTACATCACAGAGAAAAAGTGCAATTAATGGATTTTGATATTGAAAAAGTACTAAAAAGGTCAAATTATAAATTTAATTTTTTTGTTGGATAATTGACACTTTTCGAGAACCTACCTGAAATTTAATTACTCTCTCAAAGGGTTAAGTAGTTTACTTAGGTACAGGAATATATACACAGTATGAAACAAAAGTTACATAACAGGAGATTTCTTTAGGCTCAATAAAGGTACGTTGTTCATGTTTGGTTTTTGTTTAAATACAGTGTTTTAACTTTTTAGTAAACATACTATGGTTTTATTGAGTTGCAATGTGTTTAAACATGAGTGTTTTTTATTATGTTCACAAAATGAAATAAAATTGCCATCAAATTAGGTAAGTTTACTGTTCAGTGAGTATGGTAAGTAACTAAAAATTATTCTGATGACTCAGATATCATTTTTATGTTCATCCTACTTAAATAATGTACATAAATATATTGGCCAACTGGCTGCTTTAATTAAAATTATGATACATTTTAAATACAAACATTTCCCTTATCTGTGATAGTAAGCATGCTTTAATTACTGATTTACAGAAGATCAGTGTGGGATTACTGCATATCTTAAAAACATACACAAAGGTGACTGTATGATGGTATTTAGTTGACTTTAGTGATTCATTTGAAAAGTAGGAAATTTGAAGGTTATCTTTAAAACAAAAAAATTGTGGCAAAAGATTTTCTTAGACAAAAATATGTTTTTAGAAAATGTGCAACCATCATAAGAGATCTGTTGTGTGAAGCCAAGGGTAATTAAAAATTGCTTTTAAAATATCCTAAATAATGTGAATGAAAATAAGAAACTTAGTGCCAAGTTAAAATAATACAATGGTTGAAGAAGTTACGAACATAGCATACACCCATTGTTTTCATTTTTATTTGCTTATGCAGGTGGGGTAGGTAGGGGCTTGTTTTACTAATCAATTAATGCTTGGTCCCTTGGACCGACCTCATAATCATTTTGTGTTTATTATAGTTTTCATGCTATAACTTTTAAATTAGTAAGCAAATGTTAATGAAATTTAGCAGATTATCAGTAAATATGACATTGCTTTCATCCATATAATATTAAATTTTTTTTATTAAGTCTTCAGGTTTGTAAAGCAATGTTTTTCTCCTGCCTTTTTTTCTTTTTGCAAATTGCCTATCCAACATGCAAAGTAATATTCATTTTAAGACTAAAAATACTTTTATGCATCAGAAAATTTTCAAATTTCACATGAGAAATCTTTATAATGTCCAGATAGTTATCAAATATTTCTTAAGAAAAAACTTTATATTTTATCTGTTATTTTCAGTAACGAATCTCTGTCCGAGTTCGGTAGATTTAACCGATCTCATAACCAACATAAAGGTAAAGTGCTAGGTCAAGTTGGTAGTTTAAGGAATATGATTGATTACAGTACCCTTCTACGAGCAGTGCGACGAAGATGTTGCATGAGGAACCACAGCATTTGACTATCATAGTTATCTGGTCCATCACGTTTTCTGTCATCTTCTCTTTCCTTCATATTCAAGCATATTTTCTGTAATAAAGCAATAATATAGAATATATATTTTTTGAATTAAAATGTGTCTAATTAGGGAATATCTGTAAGCTGTTTGATATTTCAGTACTTAAACTTGAAACTAGAAAACAAGGGTCTAGTCTAATTAATTAATGAGAAAAAATATAACAATCAAAACAAAATTAAAACTGTTTTACCATTTGTTTTATTTTTAAGTCAGGAACTTTACATTTGGTTAAACAAATGTTCCATGAGACCATTTAGGATAGAGATTGTTGAAATTAATTTTTGTATTCAAGAATCTGTTTATAAATTAACTTGCAAGTATCATATGATATGTTGCAGTTATAAATAATTTGTAGAGAAAATCACCATTCTCTTTACAACTTTTAACTTACAATGAAGTTAAACCAAGCTGGAACAATTAAAGTTCATTCTGAACAACATTGAAGTACATACAAATAACGAAATCTGGTTCTGTCAGTTCAATTGTAAGTTCTGTGTCAAAACAAAAGTTTTGGAGCCTAAGTCTAATGTAATAAAAACTATTTAAAAAAAATTTGTGTATCGATACTTTAACCTTTTCTAGGCTGATATATATATTTTCTGAGGAGAAATGGCATCATGAAGTTTTAGAAAATCCTGTGCAATATCTCCCCTCAAAACACCTACAAACTAACAATGAAATGCTCAGTAAAATAAAATTCAAACTGCTAAACCTAATGCTAGTTATTGGATATAAACTAATCTAAAAAACATCACATTACCATGGTTGACATACTGAAAGGTAAAGGTCAGTCATACCATGGTTGACATAGTGAAAGGTAAAGGTCAGTCGTACCATGGATGACATATTGAAAGGTAAAGGTCAGTCGTACCATGTTTGACATACTGAAAGGTAAAGGTCAGTCGTACCATGGTTGACATATTGAAAGGTAAAGGTCAGTCGTACCATGTTTGACATACTGAAAGGTAAAGGTCAGTCGTACCATGTTTGCAGGATTTATAGAGGAAAATGATTTCATTAAGTGGGAAAATAAAGTATCAAAAATAAATATACTGATGAATCGCAAGTTAAAATTTACTGTATATACAACATAGAAATTTATGGTCAATTAAAAAAGGAACAAAAATTAATCTTTGATTTTTCAAAACATTTTCAGAAAAATTTTGACATTTTACAACCAATTATATTTTATAAATACTAAATTAAATTTATGATTTTTTCTCACACAGAACCTAGACTATTTAGAAAGCTTGTACACAGTTTCATGCAATTTAAGTATTTCACAGTAAGAATGAAGAGAACATGGGATACCAGTGATAACCAACCAGTCCTAAAAATTAAAATTAACCTTTTATTTGCACAGTTGTGTCATGTAACTTCGTACTAGAATTTTCTGACCAACATCTGATCATAGTACCAGTGTTACACCAAAAAAATATAAACATAAATATAACATGATAATACCAACAATTTAATAGAGCTGCTTCCTCTCCTACTGGCAGTTCTGAGGTGAGTTAACTTCTTTTTTATTCTTAATGAGCTAACTTGTTTAATGATTTGTATGTAAAAATGCCTGGGTGCACTAGGTAGTGGAAGGGTAGATGAACTAGTAATATAAATTATTCATACATGAGCAGAACTTTTCCAGGTAATCACTACTAAGACTAGTTTATAGATTCATCCTCCAATTATATTACAGAGATACTGCAAACACCCCCTAAATGTACATGTATTGACATACTGAGTACTTGCAATGTATAAATCAGAACCTTACAGATTTCAATTCAGACAAATCTGGTGGATGTTCACATGAAGGCACCCAAACCTTTACATCAAAATCCAAACCGCTAGTAGCTAGTGCTGGACAGTGTGGATGTGGTTCAAGACAGTTGACCTGTATTTTCATACAGAGTTGGTGAGTGTGTTAATACAAACAAATCTAAAATGCATATATTTTAAATAGCTAATCACTTTACAGGGGAGAATATACAAAGAGCAAAGCTCCTACTAAAAATAATATTTAATAGTGTATCAAAATATCCAAACTTTACAAAGAAACAAAAGTAAATTTTATTTTATTTTTAGATAAAATTTTTTCAAACATTAATCAAAGCCCCTAACTTCTTCACAGTTTCTGGCTCATTTTGTTCAAAGTTGGTACCATCTGAATATAATTAACTAAGTGATAACAAATATTACAAAAAATAGCTTAATAATACATACAAATGTTTTAACAAGCATAAGAATTTACAATTTCTGTCGTTTTAAGTGAAAAAAACTGTAAAATAACATTATCATTTTCTTTTTTTTAATAATGTTTCTTTCTTATTTTTTTCCTAAATAAATGTGCATACAATATAAATGTAGGATAAAATAACTTTTGGCTACGCTTCTATGGCAAAACATTGAAAATACATTTTACAGGAGATATTCATTACTTTATTTTAGCTGTTTTGATACATTACAGACAAGCATCAAAAACTAATGTGTCTAATGGCATTTTCTATCACAGAATAAACAATAAATCATTACATGTGCAATTGACAACATCACAGCTTCTTACCTTTGAAAATAACTACTTTCATATTCTAAATGCTTAATATTAAGAAAATACTTTAAATATTTTTCATTTCAGATGAAAAACAGTAAATATGTTTATTTATTGTCTTGTTTGCATAGTATTCATGGTAAACCATACACTTGATAAAGTAACTCATGCATCAGGACTGGTGTAATGCTGTTACCTAGTAAAAAATTTGATATAAACATTATGTATTACTCTATAATTTTGGCAGTTAATATGTTTCAAAAATAAAATAAAATATTATTTTTGAAACAAGGAAATGACTCATTCTCCACGAGAAGAAGCTACATAAAATCACTCACCACCCCACCTTCATCTCCATATAAATACTGCACGATATGTTCGGATTCTTTTTCCCACAGGTAAATGTATCCACAGTCACTTCCACTCACTATAAACTCACTCTTTGGACCAAAATAGTTTACTCCTTTAACTAGAGACAGAAATTAGTTATTTCGATGCTAATAAGTCCAAATACTTAGTACAAAATGTTTCTTTATTTTTAATCCAATTTACAAATTATTTAAGTTAATAAAATCATCAGATAAGGAGTGTAATGTAAAAAAGTAACTGTATATTTTCTAAAACTACCTTATATTCTTTTTAATTTTTTCTTTAAAAAGACTAAAAATACACAGATTAGAATACTTATAGCATGTTACATTTATTGACCTATAATAATATTTTTCACTGTTTTGTTGAAAGTTGAATAAATGCAATAACTCATTTTAAAAGCAATCACAGCCAATTATAGTATGTTCTGCAGCACCTGTTTATAGTGTGCAGAATATTGCTATTTCAACACAACAATACTCACAAGGGTTGACATATCACAACACACTATATTTACATATCATACATTTATAATTTGTTCATAGTCATTATTTTCTTCACATCTGTTCAAGAATTTCATTAAACACATCACAATATGCTCATGCTATATTTTCTATTGGGATCAAAGCAGTTAGCATAATGACTGAGGGGAAATAATACATTTACTCCTTTATGTCAGTTAATTTGAAAATTACATCCAGAGGTATTTTCTATTGGGATCAAAGCATTTAGCATAATGACTGAAGGGAAATAATACATTTACTCCTTTATGTCAGTTAATTTGATCTCTGTCTAATTATACAACATTACAGAATGTAAGTAAATGATTATAATTAGAAATATAATCTAAGAAGAGAAAAGTAAATTTACTTTACTTAACACTTCAGTAGCTAGAGAGTTGCCAGTGTGTGTGCTGGCAGCAAGTTGTTTTCCCTCTAATCAGCAGTTCAAAATCAGTAACAAGGGAAAATAGCCTTAGTAGCTTTGTAATAATCCTAGATCTCTGTCTAATTATACAACATTACAGAATGTAAGTAAATGATTATAAGTTAGAAATATAATCTAAGAAGAGAAAAGTAAATTTACTTTACTTAACACTTCAGTAGCTAGAGAGTTGCCAGTGTGTGTGCTGGCAGCAAGTTGTTTTCCCTCTAATCAGCAGTTCAAAATCAGTAACAAGGGAAAATAGCCT
>NW_013668239.1:100668-108242 GCF_000517525.1 Limulus polyphemus
TAATCTGAAAATTAAATACAGAGGTATTTTATATTGGGATCAAAGCAGTTAGCATAATGCCTGAGGGGAAATAATACATTTACTCCTTTATGTCAGTTAATTTGAAAATTACATCCAGAGGGGCCAAGAATTAGGAATAAACAAACTATGCAATACAAGTGAAAGTACAGAAATTTATACTAAATACTTTTTTGTGGCATGACCCTTTGCCCAGAAATACCAACTTTGCTACTACCCTACATTAACAATTTTTTGAGAATTTGTAATAATAACAATGTTTTATTAATCTTTTCATTAGTAAAATGGATGGGAGATACAATAACACACTAAATTATAAGAATTCTATTACATCAGCTGAAAGATGTGAAGAAATGTGACTTAACACTTTTAATAATGGTTGTAGAGTTGTTACTTGTAGTTCTGTTTCCACATCTTTCAATCAATTATGTCCCTTTCTCTTATGCTGCACTAGTGAGGAAAATCTAGATTTGCAAAGGTATTGAAATGTGATGCTTTATTGTTACGTAAAATGTAATAACATATAAAATACTGCTATTTTTTCTTTAAAACTTATATAAAAAATAAAATATTACTCAGAATGGTTGCATGTGACTCGCATTTGGGAAACCTTACACTAAGGGAAAGAAAGATATGTATAAAAATAAGAAAGCTTACATGCAACTATTGAAATGGCAACATCTTCACTACTTGTTCATACTGCAACATTCATTGTCATAAATACATTTCACTCATATTTAGCTTTTATCAACCTTCTTGTTATGAGCTTTGTTGGACGAACTGACCAAGTTTGTGATCCCAACTAGGCCTTTATTGTTTCCATATTATAACTTTTAATGTTTTGTGTGTCTTCACAAGATTTTAATAAGCATTAGGAGTCTTTTGTAGACAAAAAATCCGTTTTTAATGAATTATTTTCAGTAAAAATTTCTCTGTGAATATATGGAGTAAAAGTTTTGATTGCTCCGAGTGTAGTGATTTTCATGTTAAGATTAAAAATACTTTTCTTCATCTGCACATTCTCAAGTTTCATTAGTGTAATCTCTAAAACCTCCTATATAAAAATGTAAAATATTTTACTTCAGTAAAACTTTACCCTAACTACACTAAATAAATCTAAATTACACATTTTTTTCTAGAATAACTTCAAGTTGCAACATGAAACTATATTTGTTTATCCTAAATAGCTTTAAATTCATAACAGTATACATCTGTTTTTTACTTAAGTTTTATTGTTCTATTACCCTTTTAACTGTGTATACCTAATATTCCCACCACAAAAGTTGTAAATCACTTGGCAAACATGTAACTTACATTACCCTATCAAATTACCTAACACATAGGCTACTCGCAAGTTGCTTGTGAAAATTATTTATTATTATTCTTTATTTTATCTAATCTTTTCCAACCTAAAGTTTCTAATTTTTACATTTTAGTTACTATTATAATAATAAATAAAGAATACATAGGAAAAATAAGAAATAAAGTACTTACCTGGGTCTTTTTTTTTTGCTATTGATTGTTGATGAAACTTAACCTTACTTTTTTATATACTAATGATACTAGTGCACTAAATAAATATTAAATTAATTAATGCTCCAAAAAAACACAGAATAATAACACACAAAAAGCAGACAATGTCCTATAGCTATCAATTTTTCTGGCTTTCTAACTGTGTGACAAGAGCCATTAAAAATTCAGCTAAGTTCTCAATGTGTTTCCCATAGGGATAAAGTTTAAACTGGGAGTGAAATAAATAATTCTTTGTACATAAAACAATGTAATATAATATGTCATTTGATAGATTAAAACTTTGGCTTTCTATTGGTTATAAATAATTTAGTATTAAATGACAGATAGTACTATTGGCAATTTGTGAAAGAGGATGTGACAGATGGGCATGGTAAGAGAGGTCTGATTTTCTAGTTTTTGGCTCTGTAACAAATTCAGATTGAAATCTATAAAGATTATGCTTTGTCTGAACTATGAAAATATTATAATGAGTAATTTATATTAAATTTCATACTTCTCAGAGGGGTGGTAAATAAATTAGATAAGAGGGGATACTTATAGAGCAAATGTCATAATTCCCATACTAGGGGGAAATTAAGGATTTTTTAATATTGCTTTATAAAATTAAGAACTTAAAACTTGATTAATATTAAAATTTGGATTATTAGCTATATTTTGATGCCAAGTTTATCTGTATATACCATGATATTAAAGAATTTAAATTACATTTTAAATGTAACTCAGTAAAATCTTGTGACACGCAGAAAAGGATGCCCATATGGAAAGAGTTAATCTAAATATCATTTAAATTAAAAGCTTTCACAAATCCTCATTTTCATATATAATTGGTTTTATACATCCTATAAATAAAAAGATGTAAAATTTATTCGTACATAAAAACTGTAAGATTTGTTATAAAAGAGTAATTGCATTTTCATCCTCTAAATTTCTGAAGTTAAACCCAACCTGTTTGATTGTTTCTGTGTCCTCGATACCTGTGAACATATTCTGCTCCATCAGAATGCCTTGCATCAAATATGTAAATATCTTCATCATTGTAAGTGGCCAGAATTTCTACAGAATACATATTAGATATTTCTTTTAATGAGAAAACATGACTTATTATCAAGCTTTTCATAAATAAAAGACTAAGAAAACCTAGATACAAGTTGTTTTAAGGACTCATCAACTGGAAACATTCATGTAAATATTTTAATTACAGAATACAATACAAAATTGTTGCTTCACAATTTCTACTAATCAAAGTTTTATTTTTAAACTTATTACAAAATTTGTTGTAGTATCTGGTATTTTCCCATTGAATGGCACCTTATGCATGGGCTAAATGGCCAGGTCAGGGGTCTCTAAAGTTCAGGTACAATTGCACCTGATTTTGAACTACTGACCAAAGGGTTTAGAGCCACCAATAAACACCTCACACACATCAAGAATAAAGGGACTAAGTATTATTCTTATAACACACCCAGAGCTGAAAGGGCAAGAAGTGCTCACGGCCCTGGTGGCATGAATTGTGAACTTTATGCCACAATTCATGCCACCAGGCCCGTGAGCACGAATTGTGAACTTTATGAACCACATTTCAACTTTAAAACCTTAAACTATTATCTAACCTGAAGGTATAAAACAAAAGACCAACCTGATCCATCATAGTTGTACACCAAGCACGTTACATTAGCACGAATATCACTATCAACCTATGAAAGAAAAATTTATTTGGTTATCATGCACCAGAAAAGGAATATTTAATAATAGATGCTCTTAACTGTTTTATGTAAGCAATAGCTAAGTTGTCTGTAAGTTTAACAAAAAAAAGTGAATATTTTAAAAATAATTGAAACTTTAAATTTAAAAATAAAAACAAAAGTAGTTTAACCCATCTTTAGACACTATGATGATGATGCCACTTTCATAAATAATATCTTTAGAAAAATGTCTCCTTTTAGCCAGTCAGCTATAAAGCAATGGAAAAACACAACAATGAACTTTCAAAATAATAGTAAACCAGCTTACAATGGCTGAAAATTATAAATCCAGCAAACTGTCAGATTAATTTTCACATTAGCTCATGGTTTGTGTGCTGACTGTAAATTTTAACTGGTAAAACCTACAAAACAACCAAAAAAAAAACAGACCCCTCCACTTGCATTGCGTAAGTACAGGATATATATATATATACACATACATACACACACACACAGTGCTTGATGTGAGGCGAGATGAGGCATGATGCCATCCTACACTTTTTCAGGAGAGCTTGAAACCATCCTGCTATCTTTTAGTAGATTGTAAGCTTCTCAGAAGTGAATGGTTCAATAGATGATGCAGTAAGTATTTAAAGTGCCAAAGGACTAGGAAGAGAAACTAATTTTTTTCTTAAAATGTTGTATAAGAGCAAGACAATGTAGTACACAGATGAAGAGAACAAACCCTCTTGCTGAGGGCTCAGTTCATAACCACAAAGTAACCATCAGTTTCAATACTATAACCTGTAACAGTATATATCTGTTTCTAATTAATTTTGTTGTTTTATTGCCCTTTGAACTGTGTCTATCTAATAATCCTGCCACACAAGTTGTAAATCACTCAGCAAACATGCAGCTCATATTATGTAAAGTATGAGCTGTTCACAAGTGTACTTTGTGAAGAATTTCTATTATTACTTTTCATTGCCTCAAGTAATTTAAGCCAGTAAGTTTCTAATTTTTACATTTTAGTTACTTTTATAATAATAAATAAAGAATACACATGAAAAATAAGAAATACAGTGCTCAGCTTCACAAATAATTCCACCCCTATTTCAAGCACTGTATGTGTGTGTGTATAAATATATAAATAAATAAGGATCTTGGAACAACAATCATGAAAGAAAATTATACTTATAGAATCCAAACATTTAGGTATTTTCTGTAAGTTTCTTGATTATCTGATATGACTATTCTGTAGATCATACAGACTTAAATATAGTTTGATACACTTTGGTAACCATAAACTATACATTCAATGTATTAGAAATATCTAGAACTTACTAAATGATGTGGACAGAACTTTTTCATTGGCTTCTCTTCACGGATATTCCTCTTGTCATATATACTGAAAACACACACTTTGTCAAGATAAACTTTCAATGCAATGTTTTTAAATTTAACTAATGTTAATTGTGCATTACATTTCACTTTTGAGCTCAAACTAAACCAAAGTTAAAATGATGTATTATTATTATCCTAGTTGCCATAATGCATGTATGTTACAGAAGTTCAAATAAGTATGCTATACAGAAAAAATATCATTAGTGCTTTATTCAAAGGCAAAGAGGAACTACTTTGTGGCTTTACATAGCTGTAATATGGAGAATTGAAAATGAGTAAAAATAACATATAAGAAATTAATGCATTTTTCATCTAAAATGTTCTTTAAAAACATATTAACTTTCCTTAAGTATTTAAGAAACAGAGTTCAGTATTAAACACAAGAATTATCAAATGTTTCCTTTAATATTAAAGTATACACTACCAACTCACAAAGGACAAAGCAAGTAAACATAAAAAATTGGATGAATCACAAATTAAGAAACCTAATAACCTGAACACTTTTGGGTGGCAAACTTGCCTTCTTCTGAAGTTAAATCTTAAACCTTTGTCTTTGATACCCTGCTCCATGAAAATTTCTTGCATTGAATATGTAAATACATGTAACTTCATTGGTGTCTGTAGTAAGAATTTCTACAAAATACATGTTAGATATTTTTTTCATGTTCTTTCTCTATTATAGTACCTTTTAGTAGTGTAAGTGAAAATAAATTTAAAAAATAACAAGAACAAAAACAAAAAAATATTACAGAATTGAAAAACAAAACAAAGACACTTGTAGGTTTCACAAAACCTTCCTTTATTCATGACCATGGTTTCACCAGTAAAGGCATCATTTGGTACAGATTGCACATGATATTGCCTTTACTGGCAAACCATAGATGTTAATAAATGAAATTTTTATGCAACATACAATTGATTTATTTTCTTCTTCAATTCTGTAATTACGGAGTTTCACCAAGTACAAACGGTTTCAAGTATCAACTATACAAATAAATATTAGAAATTTTCACAGCCTAATAAGAAATGTTTCACAACAGGTAACCATACCGTACAAAATGATCTCTTCCTCCAATTGCAAATTCATAGCTGTTGATGGGGTTAGAAAAAATTGTATACAATGCAACCTTCCTGTCATTTTCCTTACACGTGATCAGCCTACAAAAATAGTTTTATGATATATAATACCTAATCATATCACTAGGCATCAGGGACAAGATGTGAAAGAGGTATTAATTATACTGGAAATATATGTGCTTTATCTATATCTGACATCATTTTGCTTTCCATGAACTTGAGATATTTATGTGAAACATCTAATACAGAACTTTTTCATGTTCAAATTTTTCAATCAAACTAAATATATTAATTTTTCCTCTATGAAGAATGTTTAAAGAATATTGCTTCAGTAAATCATACTCTCGTTCTTTATAAAATATAGAGGACATTATTATTAGAGCTGAGTGACAACATTAATGCTATGAAAATTGTGATTAAACTGATTAATGTCCTAAAATAATCAGCTAACTGATATTAGTATTTCTGATTATTAAAACTATATAGTAATTAAAATTCTGGTTTGGTTTGTTTGAATCTTGTTAAATGCTACTTGGGTTTATCTGTGCTAGCTGTCTCAAATTTTGAAGTGACAGACTGGATAGAAGGCAGATAACTAGTAAAAACTACCCATTTTCAACTCTTGGGCTGCTCTTTTACCAAAGAATAGTGGGACTGACCATCAAATTATAACAACCCTATGGCTGAAAGGGCAAGCACGTTCGGCAACGAGGATTTGAATCTCTGACCTGCATATTACGAGTTGAGATCCCTAACTACCAGGCAGTAATCAAAATATTGCCATTATGATTTTTTATTATTATTTTCAATCAGATCAAGTTTAATCAATTAGAATAATGAATCACAAAAATAATTATCTAACTGAAATTAGGGTTTCCAATTACTACTATTTTTTATCATGCAAACTATCAAAATATTGCCATTATGTTTACTTGTTGTTAAGCGTAATGCTACACAATGGGTATCTTTACTCTGCCGACCACAAGTAACAGAACCCACTTTCAAGAACAAGTTTTGTTTCTGTTTTGTATTTTAGCCATCTCATGAGAATGTTTTTTTTTAAAGCCATCTTGTGTGAATTATCAGTTAATTTATTGTAACCGATTAATGGGCCCAGAAGTTACTTGATTAGCAAATTCCACTAATTGCCCAGCAATAATTATAACAATACCTAGAATTTTTGAATATTATTTCAAACAGCACTGTTTTATAATGTTTACTATAAGCTACAATTATAGGTTAGCTAATGTACCATCAAAAGAACAGTTATTATTTTCACATAAATTAACTCTCAATATACATAAATAAAAAGTAATGGTGGTACATAATAATATATATACATTCCAATAAATACCAGATGGTGTACTGGACCCACCAGAAGTGAATGATAAATTAAAAACATTTATGTGTCAAAATAAATTACTTATTATTAACAAGTATAACTACTTGTTATATACCTTATTTTGAAACTTAAAATTTCTCTCAAATAATTTATTCTTAAACCCAGTCTTGGCTAAGCATAATTCCATTAACAAAGACTTTTCCTCTAAGTTTTAGTGAAACTTACTTTATTCAACATAATAGTTGGGTCAGGTGATTATTAAATTTAGAAGGAATTTTACATTTTTAGAATTCAAATGAATCTGAAAGCAGCAGCCTTACCTCTGAAACACTGCAAGTCTTTTCTTGTTGAGTTTGCTCTCATGCTATCAACAAATGTATGACTCAAGTTGTTTAATGCCCTTTCTCTATTGCAGCATTTACCCAGAATTTTCCTCATGACATATAAAGCACGTGTCTGGTGACCTTTCATAAACTATATATACAGGGTGGGCCAAAAGTAGGGTTACAGTTAACTCT
>NW_013668239.1:109193-124883 GCF_000517525.1 Limulus polyphemus
AGAGTTAACTGTAACCCTACTTTTGGCCCACCCTGTATATATACATATGTTCATATTCTATTAAAGTTGCAGTTATGAGCAAGACCACATATAACCCAGTTGTGTGTGCAGGTGGGAGAGATTCCAATGCAAGTACTTGTTGGAAATTCATTTTAATTCTAACAAGTAAAATTCAAATCGGGTTGTTTTTACCTTAGACATACTGCAAACCAGAATACTCACACTGAAATAGGAGGTGAGAACTGGTGAAAGTGAAAATAAAACAAATGGTAATAACTTATAAATGACAGGAAGAGAATGATCTATGCTACAATAACGATGTAGTCAAGCAGCGTCAGAATAGAAGATCCAAAAAAGAAAGATTTGAAAAACCATATTTGAGAGAAAATGAGTGGAGTGGACCACCCTTATGGTAAGGTTGGGCCTAAGGACACTTAGATATAAGGCACTCTTTTAAGAAGGGTACACCTTCACCTTTTAGTTCATACAAAAAAAAGGGGTTAGTTAGAGCAGGTATGACTTACTGTACCTGTGGAACCAATGATGGGAACACAGGTGGTGACATAAACAGGGAGGAGGAATACTATTTCTTGCTCCTTTTATGAAAGGTTCTCAATGGAGCAGCCCAGTTAAATATTATGATTGGACATACTCCAGGGGATGTAGACCTCTCCATTTGTATCTATAGAAAGGCCAACTACTGAGTCACAAAACTGGCCAAATTAGTGGGCACTGAATAAAGAATCATGTTATTCCAAGGGTTGTATTCAATACATTAAGGATAGTGTAAGAAGAACATCCAAAATAAATTACTATAATAATATAAAAACATAGGTAATTCCCATCCTTGTTAGAGCTGAAGCATTTGAGACTTTTTAAAATATTCTGTTCATGCAGTATAGTCAGACACTCTCCTATGTGAAATGAGTAACATAACAAAATACACCTTCAGTGAAAAATGGAAGAACGGGCAAGTTGCTAAAGGTTCAAAAGGAGGAGAAATGAGACATAACAACACATCACCCAAGTCCCATTTGAGACAATGGCTAGGGATTTAAAGATGAAGTAAACAGAAAGTTAGAAAAAGATCAAGAAAAAAATGGAGACAAGAATGGATGATGACTTCTGTGGTATCAAAGGTGGTAGAGAGGGTAGCTCTGTAGTCTGCAATAGAAGAAACAAACAAGCCACTGTCATGAAATAACGACATGAAAACTGAAGCAACCTGTGAAAGTAAGAAATAAACTTTCTAAGACATCATCTCCTAAAAACAGTGTAATGAGATTGGTAGAAAACAGGGAAGAATAGCTGCAAAAATTTGCCAACATTTGAGCCACTCAAGAAGAGAATCTAGCTTTACTAAAGGACTGCATACCAGCCAGCTTTGAAATTGCAAACAATAGACGTTGTTGTGGATGATGAATATAGGAGGCTGGCACAGAAGAGTGCTTTCAAATTAGTGGAATAAGATACCTTAAGATAGACAACATAACAAAAACAGTTGTGCTGGCCAGTGTAGAGAAATAAGCAGAATTCAACAATTGGATGAACTAATTTTGGCTAATGCCTAAGAAAAAATACAAAAAAAAAGGAGGGTAGGCAGAGAAAACAAATTCTCTCATAAATGGCTCAAATCATCCACTGTAATACAAGTGGAAAGAACTGGAACAACACTTAAAGTGGAAGAAGATTGTCTGCCATTTCAAATGCATGGATCAATAGGATGACCAAATTGTTGGCACAACCAATGAAAAGCTTCTCTGTAGGGAGAAGCTGATGATTCCTGGGCAGAGAATCTACAAGAATTCAAAATGATGTCAAAACCTTGTTGAAACATTGTACATTTGCTGTTATGTTAAACTTATATTAACGTTTTTCTTCATCACCCATTCAAGCTGTCTCCAAGCATTATTAATCTACAAGAATGTTCATAACATCTGGCACATAACAGGCTCAGATGCATACAATGTGAATGGAGTCAAAGATGAAGATAGACCACAGCAAAGGCTGTAAGGCCTAGTTCCTTCCTAATTGTTTATGTACATAACAATTGGAAAATTATCAGTGTAAATTAAAACACAGTGGTAGGGTAGCAAGGTTAGGAACACTGAACAACCAAAAGCTGTAAGAGACTGATACACTGATTTTGGAGGAAACCTGAAATCCAGATACTGGCAAGTCAAGCTAGATGATAGGATTAAACCTCAGACTGCTTTTGGCTTGTACAAGTTTTGCACCATGACATTTGACCCGTGTAATACATCCACCACTTTCAAGAGGCTAATGGAGCTTACACCGAAGGGGCTGCAATGGAAGAAGAGCCTGATTTGTGTTGATGACTGGAAATGGACAATTTAATTTATTACCTATGAATAACAATTACATTGATTAATGTCACAGAAGCTGTTCAATTAATCAAAATTAATACTGTTTTTGATTATTCCAACAACTGATTAATCGATATTATGATTCTTTGACTGTCACAAAAATAATCAAATAATTGAAATTAGTGTTTAAAATTATTACTATATTCAATTATTCCAACAACTGATTAACCTAAGTTCAGTATATATCAAGCGTCACAAAAATAATCAAATAATTGAAATTAGTAGTTTCCAATGATTACAATTTTTTATTATTCCAAGAACTGAATTATTGAAATTACTATTAAATACATTTTTACCACTTACTCTTTTTCACTTGAATTAAACCTCAATATACATAAATAAAAAGTAATGATTACAAGCATTAGGTTGGTATATAATTATATATTTCAATAAATACTAGATGATGTACTGGACCCACCAGAAGTGACTGATAAATTTAAAACATTAATGTCAAAATAAATTCTATATCTATCTAAGCTGCAGTCATCCCTCGTTGGATATAACTCTCTGTCCTACCAGCCCAGTCCAGTATTTTCTATTTTTAACATACTGTGTCCATCTAAGAGGTTTAGCATAAGTCCATAATTGGTATCTTGACCAAATCACCTGTTATGAAGTAGACTTACCCCATTGCTCTAAATTTAATTCAGTTTTACCTGGATATACAATAATAGCTAATATATACTCTGAAAAAAAAAGTCTCAAAATGTGTCAAACCATAGCATGTAAGGTAGGAACTGGAAATGGATGTAGAACTCCCCCCTGTTACAAAACAATTTTCAAAGGTTCAAGAACTGGAGAAGGAGATTAACAATCAGTTGGTTTCTTAAAATATTAGAAATGACCAAAAATCAAGAGAAAGTGGAAAAGGAATATTTTCAAAAACTGAATCATCCAACATGATATTAGCATTCTCAGGCATGAAAAACAGCTCAAGGTTTAAAACAGAGCATATCCAAGGACAAAAAAAAAGAAATAGGACCAGCAAACACTTCTACAGAGTAAGGGCTAGCTAACACATCTTGCTTTTCAGACAATAAATGTGAATAGGTCAAAGAAATATCTTTTTAAAACTTGTGTTTATGTAATTAGAATAGTGAGGATGATCCAACATTGAGTGATCACACAAGTGTAAAAACCTCACATGAACACCAGCAGAAAGAGCCTGAATACATTGATCAATGAGGACCACCAATACAGGCATGGGATGTCCTTGCATACTAAAGGAAGACAACATGAGTAAGACCTTCAATGAAGTTTTAAGGTTTCTAATATTGTTAGAAACATTTGCAGCAGTAGATAACATGGAATCAGAATTCAGTGATAGAGGCTTAGAACTCAAATGTAAAAAAAAAAATTCTGATTTATGATGGAAAAGCAGAGTTTATGGAAGATCTGAAATGTGCACAATAAATCACAGATGGTGAGAAACTGGAAAATTATTTGTAAGTGATGCTTTCTCTTCAAAGCATAAAGGACTCAGAATTCTTAGTGATATGTTTGTTGACAGCATGAGAGTAATTTCAACAAGGAAAGGCCTAAAATAGTTCAGAGGTAAGACTACCTGACTTAAAACATTATTTAAGTTGAATTTGTTGAATAGTAACTTAATGAGCTGTGGCTGAGCTAAAGAGTATTTTGCAAAGAATATCAACAAGTAAAAAGTAATCCAAGTTGCAAAATTAGGCTTAACAAGAAATAATTATCTTGGGCATACCTTCGATTTAGCTCTAAAAATATTCTGAAAGCAAGATAAAATCAATTTTACTAATATATATTTTATTACTTTTGTTTAAACACATAGAATTTAAACTAAATATAAGAAAATTACTTCTCTGGTTTTTCTTCTCTCAAGTCAATTTGAAAAACAACACTGTCTTCTCCACAACTTAAGAAGGTATGAGGCATATCCATTTCTAATGCAAGCTATTTATATACACAAAAAGTACAAAAATAAGCTATTTTATAGGTTTTGTGTAATTACTGTAAACAAATATACAACTAAAAATTCAGCTAAAATTAACTGTGAAAGAAAAATAAACAATTAAAAACTTAATGTTTGCAAAAATTAAAAAGGCAAATAATAATTATCTATACATAAATATCAATAAAGCACAAAAGTATAGTGAACTTCAGGTTGGTATTTACTCTCTCATATACCCTAAATTGGACCTTAATGATTTGAAGAAAACTTGTGATTGCCAGCCTGAAGTCATCCTTTAACTTTTAGTGTAATATATTCTTAAAGCATACTTTATCTAAAGTTTTGTCTTACATTAGAGCACTTCTTAAAATGACTTTAGCTTGGAATGACCATATTACTTTATGCCATGATATAAAAGACTATTTAGTTTAGATATTATTGATTAATTTATTTTTGTGAGTGAATATTTTATTATTGTTTCGTTTTTGTTATAATAAAGAGTTAAAAGCAGATGATTGTAGGAAGTTTTGTTAATAATTCATTGATGTTGAGACTATTGAACGTCACATGTAATACACTGAAGTTGAAAATGGAGAAGGCGGGCAGACGACAGTGATAGACATACACATAGTGTGAGACGAGTGTAAACAGCAGACAGATAATAGTAAAAAAGAGTAAAGTTACAGACACGGAAAGTTTGGCGTGAAGTTAACTACCATAGAAGTGACTTACTTAACATATTAAACGTTAGGCCTACGTCAGTTATTAGGCCTAACTAATAGTAGAAAATGAGATAAAAATATTTCTATCAAAGCATGGTTCTACAGTAACTGAATCAGCCTGAGTACACTTTGATAAAAGGAACAGAGGGTCTTCAGAAGAAAGAAGACCAAATTATTATGGTAACTTGTGCCACAATTGGAAGTGAATCACACACAGAATACTAGTGCAATAGTAATAGAGAAGATAGTTTAGCTTGTCAACTGAAATTCTAAAGTTATTGAATAGTCCTAAGTGGACTTTTGACAAGAAGAAAACTACATATATATAGCATTTATGATATGCCTATTATCTCTTTTGTGTGAAAAATTTGTTGTGGATACATTTTAACTTGTTCCGAATATATATATATATATTATTTTGAAAACAAGTGAAGTGCATGCTGTTCATTTATCATTGAATGTATCACCAAGTCACAGACACCTACTGTATAAGAATCCTAAGCCCAACAAGAACACACTATATATTTACACTATTAAGAAGTATAAGAAAAAGCCTTTTTATTTCGACAATTGAAGAGAAAGAAGTATATATTTTATATTTTGACACTTTATTTCTAATAAAAGTACTCAAGTACATGATAATATTAATAACTTACAGTATGCTATATACTTAGGGCAAAACTCAAAAATCAACCTGATCATTAGAATACTAATAATACTTTTATGTTTCTACTTACAAAGGTTAGAATGCATTTTTTCATCAGTTGAAAATCCTCAAAGTTAGTGATATTTTGAGAATGGAATACTAACTATTTTAAAATAATTAGTACAAACTAGTAAATATTTTGAATAATCACATAATAAGATGCAATGTACTGGATATATTTCATTTATAGTAATCATTTGTTTAGACATGTTTTCCTGAATGCAAGTTTCAACAACTACATACATGCATGATAAATAGGTCATGTCTTAAGCCCATCCATCCTGCAATCACATTTAACAGCTGGTACAGGCTCAAATTTCTTTAATACATATGCTTATAAATTAACTTTGAACAGCAAAGTATCAAAAAAAATCATTTTAACATAAAAGTTGTAACATTAATATTAATATACAATAGTACTTGTTTAAAAATGTGCATCTATCTTTCTACCTTGTCTATCAAAAATCATTAAACTTTAAGTAGTATGTTTAAACACCTACTAAAACAAAGAAAGTATTCTATGTTTTTGAAATATTTATCATAAAGTAGTCCAATTATTATTATTTTTTAAAAATTCCAGTGCTGCCTGAAGGATGTAAACCATTTGCAATGACAAACAACTTCTGATAAATGATTTTTTTTTATTTTATTCTATCCAGTGTTGACTTGTGCCTTTTTCAAGGGACTATGAATGTCACAAGTTACAAAATTAATTGTAAATTATAGTAACCAAACAGAATATAAAACTACAACAATATAATCAAATGGTTCATGGAGAAACATACTAAAATAAAAATATTGTTGAGCAGGTAATCTTAAATACATGATTGTTCCATAGAACACATTCATGCTTCTGCAAATCTTGACAGCAAAGAAGCCACTGCTGAACATTACAACAATGCACACAGCATAGTTAACAAGACACCTTATCAGATCAAAATTTTAAAGAGTTGTGACAATTTTCTTGACAGGAAATTTTAGGTATCTCTTTTGACTCAATCCAAACACCCTTCCATTAACAGATACAAAGCCTGGCCCC
Source organism: Limulus polyphemus (assembly GCF_000517525.1). Lineage (NCBI taxonomy): Eukaryota > Metazoa > Arthropoda > Merostomata > Xiphosura > Limulidae > Limulus > Limulus polyphemus. The sequence continues at coordinate 115,972 of NW_013668239.1, forward strand.
TATAATACTAGTATTATTTTATTTTAGTTTTTATGTATTTATTTCTTTACTTAAACATTGAATTTCATGATCTACAACTCTAACCCATTTAACAATACATTTAGCACACTTCACTGTACAGCATTTTTTGTTGTTGTTGTAGTTTTACATTCCTTTTGGTTATTATGATTTAAAATTAGTTTTATAGACCCTTGAAAAAGCATAAGCCAAAACATCAGTAGAATAAAAAATAACATTTATCTTAACTTGTTTGTCATCTTTAAGTCCAATTATTATCATAATAGAAAGAAAATGTCTGACAACACTACTCATCATTAGTGGAGCTATGTGAATAAAAGTATATATTGAAAATAACTACAATTACCACCAGGAATGCACATGTTAAAAACAACAGGTGTACCTTATGAGCTGCTCCTCTATGTTGTCCCAGTTTTCTTGTTCCTTTACAAACACCTGTGGAAGAAAGTTCAGCAAGACGAACCTGACCATCTCGAGCACAGCTGACAAGATAGCTGTCTCCACTAAAGGGCATGAACTTGGCCTATTGACAAAAAGTTAAACTTTTTATCTAGAATTTATGTCAGAAACCCATTTCCTATTTACAGTATTTTAAGGACAATATGATATTTTATATTTAGAACTTTTATTGTTGTTGGCAGTTGAATACTGTTTATTTAGTTTGACAAATGGTATATACATATATAAAGACAGAAGTACACTGTAACAAACTTCTAAAGAAATAATAATGACATCTATTATACATTCTATGCAAATGCCATCCCAAACTTAAAACTATAGCTTACATTTATTTTTCTAAAAAAGTGAAGTGATGAGATATCTGTTTCTAATCTGCATGCATGGATTTATCTTACAATTTTATTGTGAAAAATATATGTGTCAGTTACTTAGGGTAAAAACATTCCTGCACCAAAAGTTGTATACATGTAAAACTTACACTCTGAATTGACATAACAATCACTAAAGTTTATGAAAAACGATGTGCGTGTGCAAAACATTGCAAAAGATGTGTTACTTTTTGAATTTTAAGTAAATGAGAAGACATAAAGTAAAACTCCTTTTTTTAATAATTCTTGACAATCACATTGTTTATGACCATTTGGTTAATTTTTCATTCCCCTGTTGCATTTACATCATGGTCACCCTATTTGATCATTAACAAATGCCCAAGTTGAATGCAAACCAATCTGCTTTGCTCTTTTAGGGTAACATTAAATCTCACCCTAATTTGTTACAAATGGTTTTAAAGTTCATTTTTACTGTTTTTAAATAAGAAGAAGGTAAGTTCAATCAATAATATGATACCTCTTCTTATTTTCAAGTACAACAGTTAGGATTAAAAAAATAATTTTGCATTAAAATAAAAGGTTCCAAGTTCAAAAGTTCCAAAACAAGCTGAAAATAGGAAGATTAGTTTCTCCTGAGAATAATCAATTTGTTGGATGAAATCGATTAATGAACCCTATGATTAAAAGATTATCAGGTTCCACTAATCATCCAGCTTTAAATGTCATGTGATGAACACACAGCTAATTGATTAGAAATTTCTAGAAAGCATGAGAAACAATTTGTAACAATATAATGATTATTAGTTATTCTGCTAGTGTTCCTGATCAACTAATGAGTTAACACATATATGCTAGTTAGTTTGTTAGCCAGTTTTTCACCTTACCTTCAAAAAAACTTGCAAGTAAGTGACTGGTTAGCTCTATTGGTAAGTTAGGCCTATCATCAGTTTTGTTTCCGTTTAAACCTTAGCTGTGAAGTTTGGCCTGCTAATAATTGTAACTGGTAGTTGAAATAGTAATAAAACTGGATTTTTATTATTTTATTTTTAGCATATAATAAAAAACATGCATACTGATAGAAACTGTCAACGCAAGTTTCTTGGTAAATGCAGTAATAGGGAGAATAGCTTTCTATTATCTGTTGACTAATTGTACTAAAATTGCAGTGGAGTTGGCGTGTGGAAACAATTTGACACATATGTTCTTCTTATACATTATTATATTAGAGGTTGTTGAAAGCCTGTGAAAAGAAATTATGCTGACCACCTGTTCAACTAATTGCGATAAACAGAAGGTACAGGACCTCCACAACATGAATTTTGGAAGACTCAGAACACTGCATGCTAAATGTTGTTTTAACCACACAACTTTGTCACATTGTAATACACTACATGTTCTCAAACAAGTAATTTGGATTGGACATGTATTTACTGTTTATCTTCCTTACTTGTATATGTGCTTTGTAATGTTGAGCAGTGCCAATGTATTCTAAATATCAAGTAGTTATGATAATAGCTGAATGAACATATCTCGTTATGCTGATGGTAGAGATTTACTAACAAAGGTTGTGGTTTACTTTTGTTCTCATTATAAGCAAACCGCAAGGATTCAAAAGGCAACTGATATTTTTAAGCCCATGTCAAAATTTTATTAAAAAACAAACAAACACTAACATTTGTTTTTACAGTCACAGCATTGAAATAGAGTTGGTCAAAAATGAAAAAAAAATTATTTTTAGGGCTTTGCATTGGATGTCCAGAGGACTAGCTTACACTTGTTCAATTTTGGGCATCTAAATAAAACTTTTGATCATATAATACATCAGGATGCCTACTAATGGAAACACTGTTATACTACATTTTCTTACTTAAAATTCCAAGACAGTGGTGCACAAAGCTTGAACATTAATTTTAGCAGAAGAGAAAAACAGCCTTAAACTAATGGAATGAGAGTATAAGGGCATACACTAAGGTATATACATGTATCTCAATTCTGAAAATTACACAATATTCTTGTATGTATTGAACATTGTTTGAACTCTAAAGATTTTTACATTGGATATAAATAGTGTCAATTATCTAATAAAACTAGCACTGTAACTCTTGCTATCCCCCCACATGTTTATAAATCAAAACAAGAGGAAATGTTCAGATAGTACCATAAATATATTAACACAGTGAATATATATATGTAAAATTGTTTTTTCTATCAAATACTGATGAAAATCTACATGTTGTCCTCTATTTGTCTAATTGATACACAGGTTCAGAGATAACTGACTGATTTTAATGTTAAAATTTTTGTCACCTGAAAATGTATTTCGGACAAACACTCGCCTCTCTGCATAATATAAAGCAGGCATCGAGTGGAGTAATGGGAGAACCCTAGCTTTCTCAGTCTCATGCTTCTAAATATGGAGAGTTCTCCATTGGGTTGTTGTAATCTAACTGGTATGAGATTAAGTGGGAGAACCCTAGCTTTCTCAGTCTCATGCTTCTAAATATGGAGAGTTCTCCATTGGGTTGTTGTAATATAACTGGTATGTGATTAAGTGGGAGAACTCTAGCTTTCTCAGTCTCATGCTTCTAAATATGGAGAGTTCTCCATTGGGTTGTTGTAATCTAACTGGTATGAGATTAAGTGGTTGCATTCCTCAATGGGAAGTAGGGTTGGGGTGTTACTTTAAGGTGTAGATCAGGCCACCCCACTACACTGTGAACCAAGCCATACCCAGTAGTTAGGCTAAACAGATGTGTCTTGTGTTCTCATAATGGAAGTCTGGGATATTTCTGCCTTGCACCTGACTAGAGTAGTAAGTATCTCACATATTTCTCCAATATGGTATAGTCTGACGTATCTAACTGCCTGAGAGACAATGGTCAATTGAGCAATCTTATGTTCTGCACACATATGCAAAAACTAGCAACATGTGAATGATTCTTTTGACATTATCTTTTATTCTAACAACTGTAATGGGCTAAGAGAATGATGCATTCTCACAATGAATGATGTCCCACTAGGCTTCCCCTCTCAGTGGGTGACATGCTTCGTAGGTTTTCCTTTTCTAATGTTATTATTTCAGAAAGGAGCTACTCTGCCATTTTATTATCTTAAATGGCACCTCCACCATCTTATCAACATGGGATTCTAGCTCTGTTGTGCAGAGAGACAAGTATTTATGTATCTGAAGTTAAAATTTTCCTTCCCTGAAAAGGTATTTCAGATAGATACCTCTCTGCACAGCAAAGAGCTATTATCTTGTACAGAATTTTACACATGGTACAAGCCTTGAATGAAGCTCCTACCCTTAAATTAATGTGTACGACACCGGACTGTTATATCATCATTACACATATCTTTTATGTACAGTAATCCCCATTAGCACTAGCATTAGGACAAAGGCTCATTCTTTAAGAGGCAAAAGAAATAATACACCAGGAGTTGGGAGGAAGTGGGTGGTTGTGAAGAGGGGAGTATCTATCTTAAATAGATTTTTCTTCACTGAAATTGCCTTGTTTTGTCTCATTTTAGACTAAAGTTTGATCACATATGTTTCTCTTCAGAAACAAACAGTACTTAAAATACGACATTGCATGATCTTTCCTTTGTGGGATTTTGAATGTTTATGCAGTCTTTATAGACAACCAATTTTGAAAGATCACATTAGTATTATTATTAATATTTTTTTAACCACAAATTTACTGTAACTATAACCATTTAACCAGGACACTTATTCATGAATCAAAACATTGAAGGGATTTTGAAACACTGCCACACTTGGCAGTTAGAGCTGAGCAACTAAATTAATTAGTGTCACATAAACTAATCTATTAATCAAAATTACTATTAAATAGATTAATCTAAATTAGTACTTCCAATTACTCCAGGATTTGATTAATTGAAATTCTTATTATATCAATTGTCACATAAATAATCACCTAAACAAAACTAGTGTTTCCAATTGCTTCAGGAATCAATTAATCAAAATTACAATTAAGTCAACTGTCATGGAAATAATCAACTAATCAAAATTAGGGTTTCCACTTATTAGTATTTTTGATTATCCTGTATATCCAAGTAACAAAAATATTGCCACAAAACTTGCTCACCCCAGGCTATCTTTCACTGTCACCAGTTTGGAACTACTGATTTGAGGGAATAAAACTGGCTGGCAGAACATGCTGCCAATTCTTTTTTTTTTTTTGCTTATAGTCACCATAGTTTCAAGAACATTGTACTAATCAATTAATAAAATGTAATTAACTAATAGGACTGTCAATCAATTGATTAGCAAACACCACTAGTTACCCAGCTTTACTTATAACCAGTAACTAGCCATCTCCACTTTTCCCTGACCTTAGTAACAAAGTGTGGCACAGTTTCCTCTCTGCTTGATGATTTGTCAATCCACACAGTAGGTACAGCACTACCTGGTACTATTTGTAGCTATAGGTTGTATTGGCTGTTGATCCTGTATTCAGAGAGTCATCCAACATATTGCTGTATTCAACTAGGCTTCAGGTAGTTTAATACTGGGACTGATCTTACCAATAGATTTGTCCTTGTCTCAGAATTGAAACCTTGTACATGTAATAAAACTAATTAAGCCAACTCAAACATTAGATCTATAATTAATGAAGTGGTAGTTATGCACTTATATTTACAATTCAACTCACAGTGACTAAAATTACTATTAAATCTGTAAATAAGAAACATATAACTAATGGACAGTGACACTGTAGTTTATGTAAATAACTGAAAACATGTTACACCATGTTACAAAAAGACAGACAAAATAACTGTACTTAAAACTACTGTAAATCATGATAGCTTTCTTAAACTTACAGTTAGAAGCTGCAACTATATGTACCTAGTCTATAAAGACATACAATATAAACATGATTATATTATTCCAGACAAGCAAAGTTCTTATCAAAAATTTAACAAATTAGTGAGAAAAAGAAACAAAAACAATCTAAAGCCATGCTGAGAATTCATAATCTAATTAAAACCTTTAATGCACTTTTCTAAGTGATTCCTGATGATGAATTCTAACAACTTACAGGTAACAGAAGTCACGAATATTGGCCTGTATTTTTCTGAATCTTACTTAGACCTATTCTTTTCAAAACATATATTACTCTTACTACCTTTCACTCATCAAGAATTTCCCCTGTGCCTAAACTTCTTCAAGATTTCAGTTAAAACCTACACCAATTCATTATTCTAAGCTTCTTTTAAAGTCTTAGAATAAATCTCATTATGGTCTGGATCTTTACTATTAGTACAATTTCTCAGCTTTGCAAAATATAATTTTCTTTGAGAGATTTTTAACCCCATTTAAACATGTTAAACTTGAATTAGGCTATTTCATTAATGTCACAAAGTAATGAAACTTGTAAAATAGTATAATTCAATTTATTCTTATCATGTGAATATTTTAAACCATTAAATTTAAAGTTTTTTTCCCTGAAATTGATCAACTGATCAATATATTAAAATTAGAATTCAACCAATGGATCATTGCAAAATTAATACTGACCTATCTTTGAGACTCTGAATGTATTAATCTTGGTAAAATGGTCATATAATTATAGATGGTTAAGGTGCAGAAACCTTATTCTCAGAAAAAGTACATGTAAATATTTTTTCAAGTGAGAAAAATTTTTCATAACCCCAAAAAGGTTATGTGAGGATACAATGACACTGAACAACTACAATATATATACATACATAAAAAACAAAGTTGTTACATAGAAAAAAAGGAAAATGTCTAAAAGTTATCATTTTATTATGATATGAAAGTCACTAAAGCAAAGCTTAAAATTCAATATACATTTTAATATTGTTTGTGACACATATCGAGCTGAACCAGTGCATGTATAAAAATACCACTGCTGTATGAAACAGTTGTATTTTAAATGAATCCTTAAATTTAGAACTTTTGTGCATCCTGTTATGTTACTTGGGGACATTGCTCTGAGATGGATTTAGCCAATGCAGCAATAATAATAAAATTCAGAAAAACATATGTAATATCATACAGTAGTACCAACTAGCGTGCATTAGCTTACATCTTATTTTTATTGTTGAATGATTATAAATTAGTTTTTCTGAATAAAACTGACTGTTTTTTTTTCAGTATTTATTTATTTTTACAATTTAAATTATATGATTGCAATGTATCATACACTGGCATAAATTGATTTAGTAGCAAATAAGGAACATGTATGATTCTTTTATTGTAATGTGACCATTTTGCAGTATAAAATGTTTGGTGTTTAAAATGAAGTGTTTGATTATAATAGTGTACATTACACTGTACATGGGATGACTATAGGAGAATGATAAAGAAAAGAAGAAACACATAAATATTAAAAAATGGGTGCTACTACAGCGTGCGGTCTACCAAGACTTTTACATGTAGTTAAATAGACAGGTCAGGTGGGGTCTTCTGTGATCCCTCAGGGGTAGGGGTAATAGGTCCAGTGGGTCTTGGTAGACTACGGATACTGAGGTAGACTGTACGTTATAGTAGCACCAAAAAATGTATATATCTAAACCTTAAACCACACATAAATATACACATCTCTTTAATTCATAAACCCTTAGTTAAGGCCTTGACAAATCCTGGGTGCCAAGTTGTCATGGTGACTAAAAGTTCATCGTAGCACCTAGTATTTCCTTCCATTTTATTTGTGTGTAGGGCTGTGCTAGATAGAACTCAAATCTAGAACAGTTCTGGACTCTTGGAAATATCCAGAACTATTTTTGCATTCTTTAAGTCTTAAAGTAAATTTTTTTTCTAGGATTTTAATGTTTTTTCTAGAAATGAAGCACCACGGTTGCACAATACATTACTAGTTTCATACCATTTTATTTTTCTTCTTTCTCTCAATTCAATCAATCAGTGTGCATGTTTAGACTCACATGGGACCAAAGGTGGTTAGTTTAGGAAATACTATCAAGTAGTTATTGATATCATATGATGGTTAGCATGCATTCATTGCTGTGAAAGTAAATAAATATACACTGGTGCCTCAATTATCTGCTCTGGTCCAAGGAAAGCAAAAAATTGTGGATAACAGAAACAGCAAATAATCGAGGAACTAGAGTGACTCCCATTGTTTACTCTAAATAAAATGTTTTCAATATATTTAAGTTCCTTGTTTTAAATTAAAATTTTTTTACTGTCATTTAATAACATTATCATGAAAAATTATAAAAGTTGCCACAATCATGATCACAAAAGCCAAGTGTCGGTCGGTCATGATTGATTTCTATGAATTTTGTGAGTTACACGAGTCCAATTTCACTCTTTCTCCTATAAACTTTCCTCTTTTGATTACCTGTTCCTGTTTTAGTGGAATTTAATCGTTAACATAGGCATAAATAGCTCCTAAATGTTGGCATTTTTTCTGCAATAGACACAGTAGTGCATTCATACACTATCATTGCCTGTGAAATATAAGTCCAAATTTAGTGCAAATCTATGCTTGGGAGTTATTATGAAAAAGCCTTTGTTAAAACAGGCTGAAGATAACAATTATCTGTAGGGAAGAAGACAATGCAAAACTGGCGACACCCCAACAAAACCTGAACAGTGGACAACAACTGAGGTTGAGTGAAATCTTTAAGAAATCTTAATGTGTATTTTGTATACCATGTATTTAATCACTAATCAAATAAAGTTAAAACCAAGCCAGAAATTCTTGTCTTAACAACTAAAAATAAAAATGGCAAGGTTAAGCTTAAACTGGTCAATATATGATTTGAGCACACACCAGATCCTTCACATGTAAACCCCAAATATCATGTAACACATGAACTTTTGCAACCATAATTAATTTTTGAGCAACAATTTCGCCAATTTCTTGGGCTCGATTCTAGATCTGAAAATATTTGTTGAGGCCTGCCTTAGTCACACCCAGAGTAACAAACATATTTATATGTTTGTTGAGGCCTGCTTTAGTCACACCCAGAGTAACAAACATATTCATATGTTTGTTGAGGCCTGCCTTAGTCACACCCAGAGTAAGAAACATATTTATACATTTGTTGAGGCCTGCCTTAGTCACACCCAGAGTAACAAACATATTTATATAT
>NW_013668239.1:125939-152743 GCF_000517525.1 Limulus polyphemus
AGTCACACCCAGAGTAATAAACATATTTATATATTTGTTGAGGCCTGCTTTAGTCACACCCAGAGTAACAAACATATTTATATATTTGTTGAGGCCTGCCTTAGTCACACCCAGAGTAACAAACATATTTATATATTTGTTGAGGCCTGCCTTAGTCACACCCAGAGTAACAAACATTTATATATTTGTTGAGGCCTGCCTTAGTCACACCCAGAGTAACAAACATATTTATATATTTTTTGAGGCCTGCCTTAGTCTCACCCAGAGTAACAAACATATTTAAATTAATACAAAATATTATTACATTGATCTTTCCTAGAGTAGTAAAGTCTGCTTGCTAACTATAGGAAGAATTATAACAAGCTTGTTGGTACTGGATATAGCAGATAGTGTGGTTGACATAATTATGCATTTTTATTTACTTTCACAACCAAAGTTCTTAGAAATGACAAAAATATTGAAAGCTTTATACATAAAAGACTATTTCTGTAACAGTTTATTTGTGAGGTATTCTACATGATGTGCTGTATAATGTTAATGACTAAATGTTAAAAACCATTAAACACATGTATGAATATATGTTAGATTCAAAATGTGATATATGCCATTCCCCAAAAAGGAAAAAATTAAGTAGATTTGTCTATCATTAGTCCTTTAGGCAAGTAGTTTCTTTCAAAAATTTCAAACCACTGTACCAGTTTCAAGTTTGTAATGTGTAAGAGATGCCAGAAGTAGGTTTTATTTGGGACTCAGGAGTGACATACACTTTTAAGGAAGCTAGTAGTGAAAAAGATCTGTTATGAAGAGTTTGCAGGTTTGAGGAAATATATGATGCCATCCTAAGTAGAATAAAAGTGATATATGAAGAGAAAGGAGAACTGTGGGAAGTGAAAACAGGAATTCACGTTGACTGCCGACCCATTAGCCAAGCCAAGTATGCATGTGCAGATATTTTATATTCAAATTTTACCCATCTATGAGCAATGTCCTCAGATGACAGTGATGGTCAGATTGAAATGCAGACTGATGATAGCAGTAACAACCTGTCTAATGATGGTTTTATCATTTTCATTTTTCAAATGACAACAATGCAGTACCAGCAGCACATGGAAGATCTATAGTTTGCGGGATCCACACCAGAGGACCACGTGGTCATGGAGGTAAGACAAGAGGTGATGGATGTGGTTCTACTACACTAGTTCATGATAAAGAAGCAGTTGGAGGTGTGAACTATGGTGTCCCATTGCATAACTGGTGGAATGTTGTGCAAGATCCAGCCAATTTCACTTTTAATAAAAACTTTGGTCTTAGAATTCAATTACAAGATGCTTCATCTGGTGATTATTTTGATTTATTTCTGACTCCACAATTACTAGATATCATGGCCATGGAAAAAAAAATCAATATGTGACAGCCAAAAAATCAACAACAATGACCATTGCAAAGAGAATCACATCTGAAACACTGGAAGGACACAAATGCAACAGAAATTAAAAAGTTTCTTGCCTTGTTGATTCATATGGGTCCAAACAACCTACCTACCTTGGAGCACTGCTGGAGTATTGATATTCTATACAAGACATCATTTTTTAATGGTGTTATGAGTCACAACTGCTTTCAAGTGCTCTTAGATTTTTGGCATTTCACAGAAAATTTCCAAACTCACGATGATCGTTTGTATAAGGTATGACCTCTTCTGGGTCATTTCAATAATGAAACAATCCATATTTACAATCCAAGAAAGTATTTGTGCATCAACGAGTCCATGATACTCTGTTTCGTCAGTATATCAAAAATAAATACCACAAATATGAAATCAAACTCTATGAACTATGCGAATCTCGAGGTCTGGTGCTGAAAATTTGCATATACTTTGGAATTGGCCTTGATTATGATGTCTGCTTGGGATAGGTTGTGGCTGTTGTACTTTATATGTGAGCTGATTAAATAGACAAATGTCATGTCATGTACACAGATATTAAAATTCCATGAATCTGGTGAAAAAACTGAGCAATCAACTTGTATACGTGGAACACTCTGGTTTGACCACAAGGAAAATCCACAAAAGTTGAAGAAGGAGGAGCATGAATGGAAGCAGTCATACTCAGGGGGTGGTTTGTAATTGGAAGGACAAATGGGAAGTGCTCACAATAAGTAACATACATAAAGTGGAGATAGTTGATGTGAATCGGAATAATAAAATTTCAAAGAAATTCAATATAGTCTGTGATTACAACAATGGTATGTCCAGGATAGACAGATCTGACCAGATGTTGTCATATTACTCAGCTCTATGTTAGACAATTCAATGGCCTTTCACATCATCAAGATATTTGTTCTGAATTCCCACATCCTGTACATTGAAAATAGAGGGCAGCAAATGGAAATGCTGAATTGTCATGAATTTGTAACAATTCACCTGCTAAGTAATACCATGGGAGATCTTCAAGGCCAGGGGCAACATGCCTAGTTTCACTGAGGGAAAACCATGTCTTATTAATCTTTTGACATTCTTTGAAAAGGTTACATGTACATTAAGGTATGGGTATGGATTTGATGTATCTGGATTTTTAGAAAGCATTTGATAAGGTGCCACATAAAAGGCTTGTTAGAAATGTTCTCTGTAGGTGAAGAGGATAGGTTGGGTCATTGGATCAAAAAGTGGCTAGATGGAAGAAAGCAGAAGGTTGATATAAATGAAGTTCATTCAAATTGGATTAATGACACAAGCAGCATAACACAGGGATCAGTGTAATGACCTTTGCTCTTTTCATTTTATGAAATATTCAATAAATTATTTAAATTTGCTAATGATATTAAGATTTTGGGTATTTCTGGCTACAAGAATGCTGATTTACAAAATGATTTGTTAAGTTGGGCAAATAGATAGCTGATGGCTTTTAATTACAATAAATAAAAGATAATGCATGTGGGATATCATAATTTGGATTATTACCATAATTTTGATGGGAATAATCTTAATAGTGTTATGGAAGAAAAGGATCTTGGAATTTTAGTTGAGCAGTGTCTTAAGCTATCTAAGTTGTTTGTTGTTACTTGTGATACAGCAAAAAAGATTTAAGGTTGTATTTACAGAAATGTTGAATACAGGTATAAAAATGTTATAATTTTATTGCATAGGTCATTAGTTAGGCCACATTTGGAATATTGCATTCAGCCTTGGGATCTTTACTTTAGGAAGAACACTGAAATGTTGGAAAGAATTCAGAAGGCTACTACAATGATATCTGGGATGGAAAGACTGTCATGCAAAGACAGGTTAAGATCTCTGAAATTGTTTTCTCTTGAAAAATGAAGAGTTACAGAGTAATTGATTGAGGTATTTAAAACTGCTAAGGGAATTGATAGTGTTAATACATCATCTTTTTTCATACATAATGGTGAGAATATGGCTAGGAGACATTTTCTTTTGACAGGGTAGGAGTCATCTTCAGCTAAGACAGCTTTATTTTTCTAACAAGGTGGTTCACCTTTGGAATAGGTCACTTCAGATGTGAGATGCAATTAATTTAAAGGAGTTTAAGGGAAAGTTTGATAAATATTAAATTTTATTTTATTTTCATTTTGAAGTTTAATTTAGTGGAAATGGTGGCCTCAATGGACCAAATGGGGGTCCCTTGTTGTCCATAATTATATGTACATGTATGTATATGTGATGATATATTACAAATGTCATTTTTCTCTTACTGTATACCTAAAACTAAACATGACACTTGACAAGTTGTTTGTCTATAAATATGGCAGTTAAGAAATTAAAGATCAGAACTGATAAATGGCCCCAAATCATATACTATATCAATTTGCAAGTTAACCAGTTACATTATTATGAAGATATCAACTCAATGGCAAACATATATGTACTTGTATTTAAGTTTTACATAACAGAAAAACATCCTACTAGAAATTAAAAGTGGAAACTATAATATTCTTGGAAGAAACTCAAATAATTCTACTCATGTTTATAAGATATACACCTGTCAAGTTCTTTTGTAATTACACAATTTTACATGTAGGTAAAAGTATAGCTGACCTGAAAAACATTGCTTCTGTGGCCACTTTGATACTCCAGTACAGGTTTTGAAACTGTCCAATCCCAAATAACAATGTTCAAGTCATCAGATCCACTAACCAGTCGAGTTCCAGTACTATTAAAATGCAAGGTATTAACACATCCATCATGATTCTTCATTTTATACATCAGCTCTAAACGTTCAATCATGTGCAAACTGCCACTACAATGAAATCTAAAGAGATCACTTGAGTATCCATTTGGAGTCCCATATTGTCGATTTGTTATCTCGTTACACAAAAACCACTTATATTTAGGCTTAGGTACATTTGGTGTGGGATCATAGTTTTTTTCATCATCGGAGTCACTCATTTTTGATACATCTTCACTTTTGATTGATAACTGATCATCATCAGAATTTTCATCATCACAAACACTTTGAACTTTGGTTTGTTCTTCTTTTCCTTTAAAAACGCTAGCATTTTCTCCCTTTGTTTTTGCTGCTTCCTCTTTAGTTGTTTGTTTGTCCTTTTTATCTGCTGTTTCTAAATTACTACTTAAGTCTGAAGATTTTTCAGAGAACTCACATATACCATCCGGAAATTCAGCTAGTGAAAAGGAAGCATCTTGATTGCCAGAATCAGGGCTACTTTGGCCATTCATGTCTTCTGGTTGTTTATCTTCAAGTTCATGTGAATTCCTCTTTTCAATATTTAAATTCTTACTAGATCTCTCCTTATCTTTAGATGATTCTGCTTTATCAATGTCAACCTCATCTTCATCTTGTGATTTGCTAATACTAATACCACTATCATCTTTTTTCATTTGTCGTAAAGCAAACTGAACTGATGAGGATTTTTCTTTCTGATCAGTTAGATTTTCTGATAATGCAAAATCTTTTTCATCACAATGATTGGATTGTTTCAAGTTTCCAGATGTTTCATGGTTAGAAGTTATATCAGGTGGATCAACATCCATTGGTTCTTGTTTTACCTTAGATGCTAATTCCTTTTTACCTTTTTCATGATTTTCAACTGTATTTGCATCACCCATTTTTTTAATGTTCCTATTCAGACAAGTCTACACTTCTGTAAGGAAAACAAAATAAAACATAAGTTCATTAAAAGTTTTAAGAACAAGCCTGTAAGATTTAGAAAGCAGCTTGGTTCTATTATTTTAATATGAGGAATACCGGAAACAAAATGGGCAATTCACAGATTTAGTTGAAATTGAAAACTATAATATAACAGGAGTTACTGAAACTTTAGATGTGTAGAATACTAATAGTAGTTACTTTGAAATTCTAGGTTAGAAGTATTTTTAACAGTGATAAACTTTTCAAAGAGGGGTGGCTCTTTATACAAAGAATGAACTGCATCATGTTTAAAATGAAGAAATAAAAAATGGTTGTCAATTCATTCAAGCTATATGGGTTATAATCATGGGTTTCAAAGGTAAAAATACTACAGTCTACAATCATTATAGGCCATCTATCAGATAAGTAATGCCAAATGAGAAATTGTATAATGAGATCAGGGTTGGTCTTGGTAAATATACTTAAACAAAAATTATGTAAATCTTTCAGTTTAGACACATTGTTTGGGATTGTAGTCAAAAGTATTGAGAGAAAGGTTTTATGAAGTGATTCAGAAGGTTTTTTTTATATCTGAGAGTCAACTAGAGAGAATACAATACTACAATTATTGTTAACCACTAATGAGGATATGCAGTTTTAAAGAATAGAAGTGGCAAAACAAATATTTGAAGAAAAATTATCACTGCATAATTAATATTCTCAATTTTTGTTTTTAACACAAACTGGAGTTTACTATTAGACATTTTGATTAATGTAAATAATTTAATGACTTATCTCTCCAGGATGTATCTGTATTTGCTCAATATTTCATTATTTTATTTATATTACTAGAATTGCATAATTAAGTTTGACATTTATCTATATTATAAATTTAATTAAATAGAACATTTATAGAACCACAGGAAAGCTAAGGATTTGACTAAAAAAAAAGAGGAAATTCAAAAGGGCTTATGAGAGAACTGGCTGAAAATATAATGTTAAAACTAACAAAATTTTTAACTTTAAAGGTAAGAAAAAAATTAAAATGGGTATTGGGCCCTTAAAAGATGTTAATTACAAGGATTATGTTCAAGACTGTGAGATGGCTAAAGCTTTCAAGTATTAGCAATATTCTTAACCCTGAGCATTCTATAGAAAACTTGGAATTGACCTGATTAATGTAGATATTAATCTCTTGGTGGTTAGCAGAAAGAATAAAAAATAGATAATGGACAAGGAACATAGAGGATTTTTCCTACAGTTTTAAGGAGGTCAAAAATCAGGTATGTTAGCATCTCACCTTCATTTTTAGTAATTCATTACACAGTGGGTAGGAGCCTGAGAACAGTGAAGTTGCTAATTTTAACCTTATTGTTAAAGGGGTGATAAGATTTACCCCTCACAATTATAGGCCAGTTAGTCATACTTCTGTATTACAAACAATTCTAAAGAATATGATAAAAGAAAGCTTTGGAAAATTTACTAGTGAATACTGATATTTTCAAAATGTTTTTGTTAGGGTACAACACAGAATATTAGCTAAAAACGTGACACTGGTAGATGTTAAAAAGGACTAGTTAAATGGATTAAAGGATGGTGGGATGAGAACAAGCAAAAGGCTATTGAGTTTAGTCAAACTGGACCTTTGTTACTGGTGGAGTGCTTCAGGTGTTAAGTGCTTGGTCCTTTGCTTTTTCTTATTCAAATTAATCATATCAATGGGCATAATCAGTAAAATTTGCTGATGACATTAAACTCTTGTGTATTTGAAGCTGTCCCAAGGATGTTCATCTTCAGGTACTACAGAATTACTTAGATCAATTGGTAATTTGGATAAGTATTAGGCAAATGACCATTAATTATAAGTGCAAACTAATGGTTTTGGTTATCATAATTATGATCCCACATTTAATACAGAAAAGAATTAACTCAACAGCATGATTGTAGCAAATGATATTACTACAGATGTGGTTATGCACTCAGCCATCAAAACAGTGCTCTGTTGCTAGTGGTAAAGCTATTAGAAGTTTAGGGTGCATTTATAAATATATTGATTACAATCAAAAGGTTAATTTATCTATCTATACAAATCACTTTTTTGAATCACTTAATACTCGATCGAGTTTATGTTTCCTTATCTAAGAAAGGATAATGATTTATTGGAAATATAGGGTTAATTCCAAGAAATGTTACTGGGATTATTCGAGGAATGGAAATATTATATTATAGAGATAAGTCAAGACCTCTTAATATGTTTTTTATTAGGAAAAAAAAGGTGGGATATGATTTAATTGAAGTTTATGAGATTTTATGGGGAGGATCAATATCATAAAGGCATCCAATTCTTTTTTTTGTATTATGAAGACAAGAGGATACAAGTTTAAGATTTGGAAAAGGCAGACTATACTTCAGTTTTATTTTTTTTTAACAGGGTGACTGGATTTTAGAGTGATATGCCTATGACAGTCATGAAGGTATGCACTTCACACGAGTTTAAGAGAGAATCAGTCACTTCTTGAAAATAAATAGTAATTTTAATTTTCTACTTTTCTCAAGGATAGAATTATAAGGACAGCCCTGAAGGACTAAATGTTCCTTTGTTGTCATTATGTTATGTGAACTATAAAGATATTGAGACTTAAAGATTTGAAGTATAAAAACTAAAAGTGATGTGATTGATGTGTTTAAGATGATTTGTGTATAAACTGCATAAAGGAGGTTTGCTGCAATAACAGAAAATTAAGATTGTAGATAAAAATCTTAAATTTTGAAAGCCTGGTTATTAACAAAAATGTTTCCATATTAGTTATTAGCATGCTAGATCATATGTGTGTGCTGATAGTTTGGATTAATAAATTGTTTTGTAGATATTATTCTTGTGAGGAGTTATATACAGGTTGGGCTGGTTTCTTTCTTGAATGACCTTGATATGTCAAAATTATCTTTTATTACCTAGATTTATGTTCTTTAAGTCTTTCTCGCCATTTAGATGTGGCAAAAAGTAACAGTTATTGGTTTTACTTATAGGAAGTTTGAATACAAGAAAGAGCAAGATTATTTTGGTATATTACAGCACAAAACTCTGGTAAGGTCTAATTTGGTGTATCAAATGCTGCAATGCACTAACTGCAATCTTACTACAAGAAGGATATTAACACAAATTGAAAAAATATGTTAAGATGAACTACTAAATATAGAATACCAGATTTAAATCATTTTCAAAGTTTTGAACTACTTTTCTATGATAATGAAGAACTGGATCACTCAAGAAGTATTCAACATTGTTAGAGATTTGGACAAACGTCTTAAGAGTTTCCTGCTTAAGGGATGAAATAAGGTTAGAAATACAAAGTAGATCCTTAGGGATAATGGAATTAAAGTCTGGACGAGGCCTAGATTTAAAGATAAACATTGTAGACTGAAGAATATTAGTTATTATTCTAATATTAGGAGTTTAAGTATTTTCTAAGTTAGCAATAAGCTTGTGTAAAGGTTTATCTCGTATGTTTTGTTTCGTTAGTTTGACTTCTAAACTTTTTCTATATATTTTGGTTTTACTGTGAAAGATTATACAATAATTGATATTGAGAGGTTGGCAAAAATGTGAATCTGTTTGGGCTAATAGAGAAGGAAAAAATTGCTAATTGTCATTTTTCTACAGTTCTTCTGACTGATTACTTAATCCATATAAGATATGGATAACAAAGGTGTCCTTGCTTATCCACTTTTAAGAAAATAAAAAAAATTAACCAATGAAATTCCTGATTCCCCTTTTAAAATCAAACAACTGTAATATTTCTCAAATAGAGAGATCAAAACTGTATACAGTATTCCAAGTGAGGCTTAGAAAGTGATTTGTATATATAATTACTTGGTTTGACTGTAATTAATATATTTATAAATACATCTTAAATTTTATTAACTTTACTTCTAGCAATAGATCACTTCCTTAATGGTTTGAATGAATTATCTATGAATATGCCAAGTTCCTCTTCTTAATTCATGCTAGAGTAGATTTTCATCTCTGTTAAATCTGTTATCCATACTATGATACCTCAGATAGGAATAAGCATAAGCAGATTAGCAAAGCTACCAAAGAAAAAGATCTTTCTTGATTTTTTTTTAAATTTTGTTAAACTGCCTAGTAAGTCAACCTTCTTTAAAAGTATAGGTACAAGGTTGATGAAATTTTGGTAACTTGAGATGCTCATTTGCAGTTTCATGCATACATTTGAATCACCATTACATAGGTAAGTTTCAAGTGTTGTAGTATATAATGACATTAATGTTCTTAAATTATTCAAGCACTTAGTAAACTTGTGCTTGTGTCTCGAAGTTAGTATGAGGAACATCTAAAAGTTATTAGGTATTGCATCCTAACTCAAAAAATTCTGTTGCAACATTCTTATTATGGAAATGGTCATACTATTTTAGGAGAATTTAACTTTGGAGAGACTGACTGAGTAATTCCATTTTCCTAAAGTGAGGTTTAAAAATTATTTGTGAGTGTATTGTATCATCATTAAGAAATTCTGGTCTAAATTAGTTTGAATTTTGTTATTAACAAGGAATCAGATTCTATTTTATATTTGAAAAATGTTTTACAAAATTAAGTAGGCATTTAACAAACAATAATCACCATAGTTTTCATAAATAGCCAACTTGATTGAATTTCTACCATTTTAAATGGGAGTGATCTACCTGATGTTCTGTACCTGGACTTTCAGGATGGTACTTTTTTAATTAATATGCTATAAAAATGTAAATTAGAAAGTATGGTTCTTACAAAATTGGTGGAAATTAAGAAGTGAATGGAAAGTTGGCTTAGTGGCAGATAACCTAATAACTTTACAATCATCTACATACCTTTTGGTATAAAGAAACACTTAACATTTAATACTTTACAATTCTGCTGACTCAATGCTAGTAGCTGGGGCCTAACATTTAATACTTTACAATTCTGCTGACTCAATGCTAGTAGCTGGGGCCTAACCTACCATTTTATCAACAGATTATGATACAGTGTTGAATGCTTCAATATTTCATTCACAATACAAATGATGTCACTTTTCAGCAAATTATGGTTGTGTTATATATTTCAATACTTCTTCCACCCAAATACAGACAATGTATTTTTTCAGCAAATTATTCTTTGTGTTAAACATTTCAATACTTCTTCCACCCAAATACAGACAATGTATTTTTTCAACAAATTATTCTTTGTGTTAAACATTTCAATATTTCTTCCATCCTAATACAGATAATGAAGAGATTATTGCTTACATAGGTGAAAGCAAAGGAGTGGATTTAGTATAGTTAGATTTTCACAAAAAACTTTTAAAAAATTATCTCTATTAGTGTGGGGGGACAAGTTGGGTCAAAAAATGGCTGGATGAAAAACATTCAGAAGGCTGATGTAAATGGATTTCATAAAAAGTTAATTAATTAAATGACTGATGCAGGGGCTTAGTGTTAAGAACTTTGTTTTTTTTTTATTTACACCAATGACAAAGATGAAGAAATGGTCAATAAATTGCTTAAACTTTCTGATGATATTAAGGTCATGATTGCTGTTTGCCATAAGGAGGATGCTTCTGGCTTATAAAAGTTTAGAATATTTGGTGTGTGTGAATTATCACAATTTAAATTTAACCATAATTTTGATGGGGATAACTTTAGAATCTTATAGTAAAAAAAAGATTCTTGGTGTTTTGGTTGATCAATCTCTTAAGTCATCTAAACAGTTCCTTATTACTGATGGTACAGCAAACAGGATTTCAGGTTTCATTTACAAGTCTAAAGAGGTTATAATTTCATTGTACAGTTCAATGGTTAGGCCTCATTTAGAGTATTGTTTGGCCTTGATTTCCTTACCTTAAGAATGATGTTGAATTGTTAGGAACTGTTCATAGAGGGGCTATTAGGATGACATTGTAATGGAAATGATGTATGTTGTCATACAGACAGGTTATGATCTTTGAAATTATATTCTCTTGAAAGAAAAAAAAAAGAAGAGTTAGAGGGGATCCAACTAAGGTGTTTAATATTGTTCAGGTAATTGAATGTTTATACATCATGTTTTTTTTGTTTTTTATTTATTTAGTGGTAAGATTGGTAGGATAAGCCAAAGAAAACAAAATTCTGACAGGGTAGGGATCATCTAAGTCAGCTTTATTTTTCCAACAGGGAATGGAATGCTTTCAGATTAAATTAATATAATAAATCTAAAAGCATTTAAGGGAAGGCTTTATAAATATTTAAGAGGGCTGGCTTTGGGTTTTTTAATTTCATTTAGTTGATCACACAAACTTGGTGGACCAACTGGCCCTTTGTTATCTTTACATGTTATTTCATCATTCCTCACTATGTTTAGTTTAAAAATTTTCTGCAACACTTAGATTCATATTGTATTCTACACAAACATCTCACATACAGAATATATTTATATATACATAATATTCTTTTAGCATGAGAAATAAAGCAGGGATTTTTTTTTCTAATTAGGAGAGTAAGCCTAGTAGGATCCTTCAAGGGTCTGTTTATGAACCTTAATTGCATTTGGACTGCTGTACTTTTGAACTTAAGGAGAATACTAAAATATTGGAATAGACTAACACTAATAACAATGTTTCTTTTATTCAAAACAAATTGAAGTGTTTTATAAATTTGGCCAGAAGGTGGGAACTGAATTTAAAATTAAGTTGAAAGATGTACTTAATATACAGAGAACAACCAGGCTGTACATTGTCTGAAAGATGAATAAAAGATAAATGGTGAAAGCCCTTAGAATTTAACTGTATTTTTGTCAATAAAAATGTTACCACAAGAATAGCAGCCATAGACCTCACTCCAGTTACACCTGATGCATTTCTTAAGTTAAAATGGAAGCTACTGCCTTTAATGAGTAGTGACCATAAGACCATACTCATGCAAATAGCCAAGAAAAAGCAGTCTCAAAAATTCATTCTGACTACTGGCTTCCAATATAAAAGAGGAGTAAGTGCACGAGAAGAAAGAGAAATGAAAGAATGAGCCAGAAAAGTAAATGGAAGACAGTAGAAGTGAAGCAAGCCTAGAAAGAGAAAATTGAGGCCAGTAAAGCATACAATGAGACCAAAAGGTGTAATGAAGGAGAAAGTGAAATCTAGCAGAGTTCAATAAAGTTACCTCAAAGTTCCAACAAAAGGCAGAAATAAGTAGGCAAGCAATATGGGACAATTTCCATAAATAATGTAACCCAGCAGACTCCAGTATACTAAATGGTATCAGTTGCATGTATGTAGGGCTACAGGAGATCAAAAGGTCGAATGGTGAAAGACTTAGAAATGATGATATAATACTTTCTTGCAGATGCATCATGAGCCAGCTACACAAAAATGGGAGGATCTTGGAAACAGGTATGGCAGTAACTGAATGAGAGAATACAACAGAGAGGTGAATTTCTATAAGATACAGTGATAAAACTGAAGGCAATTCTTCAAGCAACAAAGATAGATTGTCAACCAGGCCAAGATGATGCAAGACATTATGAATTTAAAAACTCTCCATGGAACAGAAAGTACATTAAGTTGAAATAAACAAATTTTCAATTATGCAGGAGAAAATAGAGAAAGATGTTACAGAGATTGCTCAATGGTAGTGTTGCCCATACCTTTCAAAGACCATCTCGTACTAAAGAGATACTGACTAATAACAATTGATAAAACTCATGAACAGGATAGTAGCAAAGGTACACAACACATGCAAAACCTGAAGAAGAGAGAGAGACTGTCTACTATTAAGGTGGGAGGAGCAAGATTAGAGAACCATAACCTCAAGTGTCAAGGCAGTCACAAACAACATCTAGAAATGTATTCAGACATCACAGCACTGTACTGTTAGGCTCTTTCACCTTGAAGATACTTACAATTGAGTGTATCTTGGCATTTTGGGAATGAAGCTAAGGGCTCTAAAAGTCTTGGACATTCTCATATGATGGATATTAATTTTACTAGACACATTTGTCAGTTGAAATCTGAGAAATAAAAACATGATATTTTTTAAGTCAGCTCTCGTTTTCCACAAGGATCACTGGAAGGTCATGTCATCTTTAATGCATATATAGCTGATCTGGTCAACGTACTGGAATGCTCCAGAGGATACTATATACATATGTTGATGAAATAAGAGTTGCAAGAGACGACCTGCAAAAAAGCCAGTAACATCCTCTGCCAGTAGTAAATAACAAAATGTCCAGTCAATCAGATAAAGCCCAACTTTTCTGGGTGTTGTGATGAGAACAACAGTCATAACCAGAATGGAGTATGGAATCCATCTGTATGCAAAGTCAGCAATGATCATAATAGAGAGGGTGCAGAATGCAGCAATGAAAATAGCAACAGGAGCAGCTGAATCAACTCTCTACAAAACTCAGCTCTTTAGGCTTGGTTTAAGCAACATTACTACAAAACTACTCAAAAATCACAACAGTATCTCACCCTCCTTATCAACAGTTGAAGAGGGCAAACAAAACAGTTATACAGACACTGAAATGAGGCCAAGAAAGATAGAGATCTTACTGGTACATCATGAGTACAAGTAGATACCAACACTGATCAAAGCAATGGATGGCTCAGTTAAGAAAGAAATGACTGCATGGGTAGGAGCCATATGGAGAGATAAGCATCTAGAGTTTGAGCATTCAGTTGAATTAGAATGGAATGCGAGGCATATGACGATGTACTTGTCTGGTTGACCAGTAATGGTAGAACACATGATAGGATGATATTCTTGACATACTCCCTAAACCTCATCACAAAAAACATAAGTAAAACCTTTGAGAGCCCATCCGGTAATGACATATGTTCCAGGCTAAACTGGCATACCATTCAACAAAAAAGGTGGATCATATAGCTGGTTAAATGTAACTACTGGGCAACCTGATAAGATCTCTAAATAATGTTGTCAATGAAATAGCATGTAGACTGAACAGAGTATCACCAGTCAAATGGAAGACTGGAGGAAAAAGAGGTAGAAGTATGGAAATTCTGCAAATGCAAAAGCACATGGAAAGAAAAGCTCCTAGTTAAATGAAAATTAATTTAACATTATTATGAAAAGAACTCTGAGGAGATTATTGAAGGGAGGAGAGTCTGTACCAAGGGCAGTTCCAAGCATATACTAGTAATAGAAGTAATAATATTAAAATCATCTTATTTACACTTGATAGCAGGTGTTAAATAACAAAAATAAATTTAGTGTATACCACCCACCACACAGTGTTGATGATATCTGGTCCTCAAAAAATATGAAAATGTGTCTGTATATTCATTGTTACCAACAGACAAAGACATTTTGTGGGAAGGACAATGAGGAATAATATTCTACACAAGCCCATCATGTTCCATCAAAATCTGATCATTTTTGACTGAATTATAGAGCAAACATAGTGTGAAAAATCAGTCCCCATGCTAACAGATAGGGATTTTTTTTGTGACATGGACACTCAAAAAATTAAACACTTCTAAATTGGGTCATAGTCCAAATGTATACTAATTTCCATTGAAATCCATTCAGCTATTTTCGAGACATCTTGCTGACAAACACACACAAAAAAGGGGTGAAAACATTATCTCCGTTACCTTCGGTGACAGAGATAAAAATCAATAATATGCAATAATTAATTGTAATAACCAAAAAATGTTTGATGCAGGCTGGTTTTCTCCCTGTGGTTGGTGATTTGGAATTAGAGACAGCATAACACTATCTGGATTGTACAGTGACAAATGTGCTAGAATAAAATTTTACAGTTGAAGCTTAATAGCACTAAGTGCGTAAATAAAAAATATGCATTCCCACTCTTGGGATATGGAAGTCATAATTCTTGTTTTAGAACAATAGTACTGTGGGAAAGAGGACATATGCTTACGTATTGTACAACTTTATGCTTGTATTGTGGTGAAAGGTTTATTTACAGACTATTTGAATTTTAAGAGTGAAGTGCTTACAAAAATATAACTCATTTTAATGAGACATTAATTAGAATATTGTGCCTATTTTTTGTATGATGAACAAAAGATTACATGGCATGTAGGAATAACTATTAGATTAAAAAATAGTTAAAAAATTTCATTTTTGGAATAAGAGACAAAAGCCTTTATTTTAAAGAGCACAGAAGCATATCAAATTGGAAAGAAAGATCAACTACTATATCATTAGAAATCTTATGATTGCTAGTTTACTGAAACAGTTAGAAATATGAAGTACGAAACATAATAAGGCTTAATCTTTAGAAGCCTACATGTAAACTTGTTCTCACTTCAAAAAAGTTTCAGTAACAAACTAATGGTTTACCTGACGATTTGATGTTACATTTGTTTAGTTTGATTTTGGCAAATGTAACATGATTTTAGCTATAATTTAAGATTATTAATCACTAATTTATAAAACAGGCTGAATAACTTGTATTATTACATACACATAATCTGACAACTAGTTGTCATTTCTCATTTTAAAGACAAAATTATTTTAATGACAAGGTAGTGATAAAACAGCATAATACATTGAACTTTAAGTTAGGCATAACAGTGTTATCAATAGGCTACTTGTATTTGGTGTTGATTATTAATCTCCAAAGTACAATGGTTAAGGGTAGAGTAGGTGTTAAATGCTCAGTTTGTTAAGTTGAGTGCACGGAGAGCGTTTTATTTCAGAACTTGGGGCCAATTTGCACACTGAAGAAATTCTATTAGTGATGTTGTACAATTTGCATCTAGTTTACAAGTTGGAAGCTGTTCTAAATAGAACAGAAGCTATGGATAAAGATGGTAAACTGCAGGAAATGGCAGCAAAATATAAAGAGGAAGCCAAGCATTTGCACAAAAAAGATAAAGTGGCTAATCATGACTTTCAAGTAGTTAAAAACATTATCAACTTCGTTCTTACAGTGACCCTTTTCTGCACATGTCACAAGATTTTACTTAGTTATATTTAAAATTTATTAAGCTGTTTTATGATCAATGTCTGTCAATGAAATCAGTATTAAAAATTACATTATAGTTCAGAGTTTATATTATACAAGTTTTAATTCTTTTATTTCAAAAGAAACAAAGAAAAAATTTTAAAGTTTTGTTTTATTCTCTCGTAATCTGCAAGTTCATAAAATGTTAAACTTGTGTTTTTATAGTTTGAACGGTTTTTAATTCACACTAAACTTTAATATATAGAAAGAACCTAAGTCAATTGCTCTGTTAACACATTCATCTTTTAAACTCCGCAACGCATTCAGAGAAAGGGGAAATAAATTTCTCTGAACTCGACAGATGCCACGCCCATTTTCTACACATACGAAATGCAATTTCTCAGCCAATTATACTTAGTTGAGCTAGATGTTTATAACCAATGGAAAGAACACTTTTTGAAGTATGTTCTCTTAACTGTTATTTCAAAATTAGTGCAAAGAATTATATAGAGAACTAGTTAAACTGCTCTTAGCATTGTTGCTGCTTTGTTCCCACCACTTCAGCATTATTTCTCACCTAGAAATATGTTAGTTAGATAGACAGTTGCATTGTATTTAGGTTTAGTTTTTATATTTTACTTAATTGTGTTATTTTTGTTTTAAGACGTATATTTGAAAGGTTTAATATTTTTTATTATATAAGCCAGTGCCTACTTGGTTCACAAGAGATAGTGTAATGCGTGACAACCACCAGATTCTGTGCTCACTATGCAGTAGTATTGGCTGGGGCCACCCACTGCCACGTGTTGCTATAAATAATGGTACTACTGACAGGAAAGGATAATAAATTATATGTGAAAATGTAAAAATGTGCATAGAAAGATGTTTCATGAAATATTAAAAGGTATGTGAATTTTTCCTGTGTCTTAATTTTAAACATTTCATATACTATATAGTATAAATTGATTATAATAGCTACAGTTAGTAATATCATAGAGAAAGTAAAAAAAAATATATATAAACATTTAACTTAATTTAAAAGTAACTTGTGGTATTCACTTTGTGGGTTCTAGGGGTTATGCAAATGAAATTTAAAACCTACAAGTTGGAAAAAAGTATTTTTTTTTATACTCATGTTGTTTTGCTGGTTACGATAAAAGCTACTTCAATACACTTCTGTAAACTTAAGAGTTAACAGGGCTAGCAGTAAAGGAATTAATTGTAATGTGTAGGTTCTATTAAGTAACAGATTTTAGCCTTTAGCTTGTGCAGATGATGTACTTGAGGAGGGAAGTATAACAATAGACAGATAGGGATGGCAATGAATCGCACAAGGAGGTTATTGTTAGAGAAGATTCTTTGGTATGACACATGAATAGGATAGTTGGTGGGGTAAATAGGGAGAAAAGAATTAGATTATGCTATAAAGGGATGGGTGGGTTGAGAACATAACTAACAGAGCAAGTGATATAGTAAAGGGTTATATTGCACATAGAGATTAAGAGGGGGCCAGAATAATGAAGAAAAGATGCAGAAAGTAGTAGTGTGAGGGAACAAGGTAAAAAAATAATTTTAACGATAGACAGAGTGTTATTATTACAATGCTAGAAGTATAAGAAATGCAACTGATGACTTTAGAGCACTAGTCAGAACAGAGGATTTTGAAATAATGGGAATAATTGAAACTGAGCTAAATTTAGTCAATTTTCATGACAGGAATTTCTTTGAAATACAAGGTTATAGGTTGTTCAATAGTGATAGAGAACTAAAAAGAGGAGGAGTGGCTTCATATGTCAAATACGAGTTACAGCCTGTTCAAGTTGATGTCAAAGCTAATAGCAATGAAGTTGAATCTGTTTGGGTTTTTGTTAGAGGTTATAAGAGAAGGCTTTTACCTGGAATTTGTTACAGACCACCAAATGAAATTGAGAAACTCTACAGTGACATAAGGAATTCAATTGTTAAAGAGATTATAATTATGGAAGATTTTACTTTTAGGCATACATATATTGATAAATGTTAGTAAAATCATAAGGAACAGGTTTTTAGGTTTTCTTCAACAATTTGTTAAGGAAACTATAAGGAATAATGCTATTTTAGATTTACTGTTAACTTCTAATAAAGAAATGGTTGACAAGATAAGAGTTTGGAACATCTGGATGTAAATGATCATTGCTCAATGAGATTTGAGGTTTTTCTGCATTTTGAGATAAATAATATAATTTTTGGTTCCAAATTTAAAACAGCAAATTTTGAAGATATAAGAATTATCTACTGTGAATTGGACAACTGAATTAGTTTGAAGTACTGATCAAATGTGGAATATTTTTTTAAATGATTCATAAATAGGCATGTTTGTTATACACAGAAAAGGGTGGCTGCAAGTAAAATGCCAAAGGATATAAAAGATAAAACTGAAGAAAAGAAGTATAAATACAAGAGTAAATTGAGAATTATGATGGGAGGTTTGGTGGACTATAAAAGATCAAGAGAGTTGACCAACTAGGATAAAAACTCTAAAATGTACATGAAAAAAACGTTGGCTGAAAAGTAATAATCAATAGTAATGATTTTTTTCAAATACATTAAAAGTAAACAAAATGTTAGGACGGAAATAGGGTTTTTGAGGGATGTTACAGGAAGGCTAATATTTGATGATTAAGGGATAGCTGGGTTATTAAATTTTACTTTTTCTTCACTATTATTAATGAAGATTTAAGCACTATTCCATCTAGCAACTGTTCAGGATGAAGAATAGTGAAGATATTTTGGATCTTTTCCATTTGGTACCCAACAACAGTAATAAACATCAATGCGGAACTCATCGCCAAATGCTTGACTCTTATCTTTGTGAATTTATATGGAAAAATAGAAACAAAGATGAAGATTTATTCAAAACAATAGTTTAATATTGCAGAATTTGTTAAATAATATCATATAATGTTTTGTTATTAAATATTTTATTGCATTACTGGTGTTATTTTCAAAACTATCTGTTGGTGGGCACCAAATGGAAAAGACTCGATTTTTTGCTCATGAAACCATGCATTACTAATCTTTTGAATTTTTTGAAGAGTTTACTGACGTAGGTTAGGGTATAAGTATGGATTTGATGTATCTGGATTTTCCAAAACTACTTGACAAGATGCTACATAAAAAATTATCTCTGTAGAAGTAGAGGATGGTTGGGTCATTGGATCAGAAAGTGGCATAAATAAAAATAAGCAAAGGTCCTAACACTGAGCTCTGAGGTACCACACTCATGACATTAATCCAATTTGAATGAACTCCATTTATTTTAACCCTCTACTTTCTTCCATCTAGCCAATGATATAGATGAAGGAATGGCTAATAGATTACTTAAATTTGTTGATGACATTAAAATTTTAGGTGTTGCTGGCTAAAAGAAGGATGCTACTGCTTTACACAAGAATTTGGATTATTTGGAGAGTTGGGCAAATAAATTGTAGGTGAGTTTTGATTATAATAAGTGCAAGATAATGCATGTGAGATATCACAATTTTAATTGAGTATAACCTTAACAATGTTATTTAAGAAAAGTCTTGGTGTTCTGGTTCATCCATCTCTTATGGCCATCCATCATGTGCTGTTACTAGTGGCAAGGTAAACAGGATTTTTGATTGTATCGACCGATATACTGAATACAAGTTTATTGAGGTCATTGGTTAGGCCACATTTGGCGTACTGTGTTCAGTCTTGGGCTCCTTCCTTAAAAAGAACACTGAATTTTTGGAAAGGGTTTAGAGAAGGGTTACTATGATGTTAGATTAATATTTTGGAACTTTTTTTCTCTTGAAAAATGAAGAGTTAGAGGGGATTTAATTAAGGTGTTTAAGACTGTTAAGGAAATTGATAGTGTTGATGCATCATCTTTTTTTCATACTTAATGGTGAAAATAGGAAGAGTAGGGGACATAAATATAAATTTGACAGGGTAGGCTTTTTTGTACTTTGTTTAATTTAATGGACAGGATGGTCTAGATAGACCAGAAGGTACCTTCCAGTCCTTTATGTTAAAGATGTTATGGCTCTCTGTTAGTTTAAATGTAATTGGTAAGGCCATTGGTAATGGTAGAGAAATAAGCCTACCTGCATGATATTTTTAAATAAGTGGCTTAAAGCTGAACACAAAAGTATAAAAAAGGAAGACTATAGTGGTAAGCTTGAGCAAACATATTTATGTTGCAATTATACTTAAAGCAGTAGACTTATTTCTAAGATTACAACTGACATTGAAGTGTACAACTAATTGGTTACCACAAACACTTTAGCTTATTATACCTTTTTACAATGTATTTAACAACTTTTTAGTAATATTAAAAAGTGTTAAACTGTGAAATTACCCATCATGTTTTCAAACATTTGTCTGAGCTAGTCATGTACCGAATTACTTAAAGTCAGATACAGGATCCCTAATAACAAATGAATCACACAAAAATATTTAAACAGAAATGCATTAATATTGCAATTAATCTCATCAGTTACTACTACTAGGGTCTCCTGTGTATTTTACCCAGACAACAAGCCAAAACATAAAATTACTAAATAATATGATACAATATAAAAACTTATCTAGTAGTAGTAGTAGTGTTGAATGGCATAAAAATCGAGTAATTTAATTTTAATATTACAATTAATTGTCACAGTGGCAGTGGGCTAGTATTAATAAACAGCTCCAATTTAATTAGATTTCACTCCAAGTTATTAAAATGAATAATTTCTTGAAAAACACTATTAAATTTAATTTCTTTAAAAGGCATTTTAGTTATACTTTATACCATTACCAAACTTTTAATGTTTTAGTTTTAGTCTTATGTTACTAACACTAAAGATATATAGATCAGTAATTGATATAATTATAACATTAACTAACCGTCTATAACTGTATAAAATGTTTAACTCTGAAGTTTAAGTTGCTATTTATTGTCTGCCCGAGAAAACGGTTAATTGTAATGAAAATGGAATTTGAAAACAATTATATAATATATAAATAATTATTAAATATAAGGAGTACTAGTGTAGTAGACACACTGAGTTTAACTATAGTACCCCTAACAGTAACAGTTTAGGTTAATATTAATCATGTTTTCTGGTAATTCTACAGCAAATTAATATAAGTCATAGTTACCTGTTTAAATAGTCATTAAAAAAAAATTACGCAAACTATTTAGTTGAGAAACATAATACGATGACTAATTAATAAAATAGCAGAATCTGCTTACTTATATATTAGAATATGTATCTCACAGAACAAAGCCTTATGTAATTATACAAAGAAATATGTCAAATAATCATCGTTTTCACTAAGGTAAGTAAGCAGCAAATACAAACTACTCAATACACTTCCTGCGCACGTATAAGGTCACGGAAAATGTGCAAACTTAAAACCCTTAGAATTGTTTAGGTTCACAGATGATTTACATTCGTTTTCTACGAATACTGAAGTCTAAAACGTATGAAAAGCAATTAAATACTAATTTAAATAAATAGTGACCAATTTAGATCTATATTTATTTAATATATATGTATATAATTTAACATATGTAAATTAATATGTGTTGAATGAGTAAATTAGGATATCAACTAATATACTTTTATAAGTTTAACTCTTCATCGGAAGACGAACTGTTTCAAGTACATTTCAGTTTATGCAAACAAGTTTGCAATTTTCGTGAATTATTTGATCATGTAAAGCACTACTCTCAAATGACTCCCCTCCAATAACTCAATGGTAAATATGAAGGCTTATAACGCTAAAAACTGGATTTCGATACCTATGCTGAGCGCAGCCCAGATCGTGTAGGGTTATGCTCAACAACAAATAAAGCATTACAAATTTAAATTTTAACAGCTCTCAGCTAGACTTTCTAGTAACATGGGCATATCAGTAAAAGTCAAAAACATTGCAACACTTTATTTCTTTGACTCTCGGCACTAATTCCTAACGAAGTGTCCAAACATGGGACTTGAAGTTGTTTCGGGTCTGACACAAAACGTTTATACCCTGTTGCCTTGTTAAATATGTTTGAGTGTTTCACCTAATAATTAATATAACTTTTCTGGATAATTTGGCCAAAAGAAAAAAGAGGGTAATGATTTCTGAAATAGATTTGTAGTTTGTGTAGTTACATACATCTTCATCTATAAATAATCAAATTATTATTTCTACTTTTGACTTAGCTACTTATATTGCTAGTCATTCATGTTTAGATATTTTGCTATAATTTCGTATTAAAATCTTTTACAAGACCGTTGCTTATATTTCTCATATCGTTACATACACCTCTTTAAAAATATCCGGAATCCTACAGATCCAGTGACTGCTTTATTAGACGGATTTAAAGGATATGTAAATGACAGCATTGCACATGTGGTGCAGGACTGTATCATACGTTAGCTTTTACCTCAATTAATACGAAAATTTTGATATTTCTTGTTTGTTTCAATTTGGATTGGATGCAAAGTGTAAATTGCTTAAATGAGCAACTCTACTTTCCCTTTCTTCAGTACACACTTCAAGAGACGCGATTCACTAATTGATGGTTAGTAGTGCTTTCATACAGGAAAGATAGCTCTTGATGTATTGAGATAATTGGTGGATTTTCTGTTGATGAAATAGATAATGGCCAGGGCTATCACGCCATTGCACTCATATTACAGTGAACGAAAGTGATATGTACAAGGTGGAGTCGTGTGCAAAGCTGGATTTGTGTGATGTTATTGTGTTTTGTATTTAAAACCAGTTTTTCACCAGTAAGAGCAACTTCTGACTTCAAAATATAGTTTTTAACTTTCATCTTAACTGTTGATTTTTGTAGAAATTCACTTATGTGTGAGTTTAACTTGCTTTTTGACATAATGTGTATCTTAACTTTGGAGTTTATTTTCTGGTATTACCACAGAGCAGATAATTACTGGAAGTTCAGAGAATACCCTACTATGGAGTATAATGTTCTCCCAGTCTATAGTTGTAAAAACAAAGAAGAAAAACTTGACGCCAATAGTTTCATAAGTTCCCAAATGCTTATTAAACAAAAAGTCGCAATACAATACAAAAACAAGGTTAAACAAAGGCAAACGTATTTTGGTGCTTGTTGAAATGACAAGAGAGAGAGAGTTGAAGATTTCATTGAAAATATTTTTCAGTTCTTTGTGTATCTCCTTGTAAGTTAAACTAAATTCTAAATCTAAAATATAAAAGTGAACCCCAAGTTAAGCTTAGAAAAAAGTGAACTTGAAATCCAAATTAAGTATGGATTCTAAGAAGATAAGATAAGATTTGAGAAATTACCAAATGATTTTTGGATTAAGAGAAACATATAAATTTTAAACTTAACTTTTCTTAGTTAAGCTAATTAATATGTCTGGCGTTTGTGACTTAGATAAATGTAATTTTTATTTGCATACGTTTTTAAATTTATTTAAATCTAACTTATGAGTTTTGGTTAGAGTAACTCCTATTGACTTAATTAAAGTTGGAGAAGTTTTAAAAGAATTTATACCGGAAATTAATAAACGAACAGAGACGTAACAATATTTAAAGCCATGTTTTCTCCTGTAAGGACTTGTATCGCTGAAGTTCCTCGGGTTCTGTGTATTGTAAAGTTGTATTGAGAAAGAATAAACTAGTTTTATTTAAGAAATTCCCACAGTCACTTTAACTTAAACACACGCTATAATTCACAACGATTCACGCACTTTATTTACGACTTGACTCGATAATCTGCCTCTATCTCTTCGATCTGCAATTATTCTCCCCCCCCCGATCCATTGTCTGGCGCTCTTATATACAAGAATAGAGGGCGCGTAGAAAATAGTAGAGTTGTCACGAACAGACATGATCCTTCTAGAATATCATGACGTGTTACTAGAGTCCCGTGACATCCGCTGTCGTAACAGTATCAACGAAAAGTGGGTTTGACTGTAATATTATAACGCTTGAAAGGGCGAGCGTATTCGATGATGGAATTTGAACTCGACACCCGCATATTGAGAGTCGAGCGCCCTAACCACCAGGCCATGCCAGGCCTCGTTAGTAAAGTTAAAGATTTGTTTATTAATCACTTGTGTGACGTAGAAGTAGTAGTAAGTTTCTGAAAATCTTTTCAGTTCTTGATCGTCCTTTTTTAAGTTTTTGACAAACCAACTTAATGAGTTTTTTGCGTTGTCCAAGCAAAAGGGATCGAATCCCTAATTCATGTGTTATTAAGGACATGTGGTTTTGAATGCAGCTATTGCGTAGAAACAAACATTCTCCGACAACCCCCTGAAGAAGAAATGTAGTGATGTCAAATTAAATAATTTGTGTCATTTCCCCATGCCTTTTCGGCAATAAAGTATAATTGCATCTTCAACTATGATCATAAGCCGGACAGTTTAGGGTTACGCTGGAGGAGATATGGTAAGTTGGTTAATCACACATAATGTATTATACACTAATACGATAAACCTTTCTTCGGTTCAACCCACTCTTCTAGTTTCATAGATGTTTAGCTGAAAGTTTTGAATTGGTAGGTTTGTTCTGTGGGACTTTGTCACCTAGAGACGAAGACGTTATGTAAACTTCACTAACCCTAACCTCTTCACCCGATCTCATGAAACTAACTTTTCACTTGTACAACATGGAGAAATGTTACAAAGTAAGGCCCCATCTGGGCGCTTTTTGCTTCAGTTTTTATTTTAATAAACGTTATTGTAATACAGTTTCATAAGCTGAATTTAAAAATATATGTATATATATTTTGGGGGGGGGGGGTAGAAATTATAAAAAAAACTGCAAAAATCAACATTTTAATTCGGAAATATCATACATAATTTTCTTAAACAGATCTTCAGTTATGTTTATATGACGCCAAATGAATTCACACAGATAAAAGTCTACATTGTTGCAGTCCACCACAGTACATCCATGTGAAGTTCATCTTTGCAAAAATTCATGCATGTATGTGTATTCTTTGGGCCAACAATATATAACAATACTTATTTTTATCAAAAGAAGTGTTGTTCCTTCTAACATTTCTAATTGAATGTAATTTGTTACAGGAATTTTTTGGACATCTCCATATGTACATCGGTCAGGCAGAAATTTGATGTTCATTGGGTTTTTGTGCGACACGTCTTTTTTTTTTTGGCGGGGGGGGGGGGTAATTTTGAAGGATTGAAAAAAAAATGCACCAATTGTTCTTGGAACTGTAAGTGTGTTCATAACCATTGTAAATTAATTTCCATTTTTATCTGTAAAACCTGTAAAGAACGATAATAGGTTTATCGTCCTTTTCACTATGTTCTTATTATTTCTCCAAAGAGATACACACATTTTTTAATTCGGCGCATGAAACTGTAGTAGAATAACGTTTATTAAATAAAAATTTAACAGTTCATCAAACCGAAAAGCGCCCTGGTGTATTTCTGATGAGAGACCTCTCGTCTCTGAGAACTTCTAGTGTGATGACAACGTTTGTAAATATGTGTGTCTCTCTACACTTTTCGTGTGATCGTGGTTATACTTAACGAAATGTACATAAACATGTATTAATTGTACAATATTTTTCCTTCCGAGAACCTTAAAACCAACAGGTGAAAGTAACCATTAAAAAAAATGAACTTGCGAACTAAGGCAGCAAAGATAAAGATGTTTTATTTCCCTGAAAGGGGGCGGAAAGTTGCCTGGAGTTTTAACCACTCGCACCAATATACAGTGGTGTATTTTCTGTCACTCAGTTGACACTAAAATGACGTAACATAAGGGACGCTTAACGTTGCAATTTCCACTGTCGTGACGCCATTAAAACGTGCGGATGCCATGAATCACGAGAATAATTATTCACTGTAGACTGCAACATACATGACATATGAACTTCAAAAGCAAGAAATAAAAATATTTGTTACTCTTAATTTTAGGCTTATTTGAAACAAAACACTTTCGGGGACTCTACGGAAGTACATCTAGTATTATTGTAGAAAACCAGTTTTAAAATTTATATGGTCAGAACTGCACTATCAAAATTCAGTACAACTTCTTTTCTTGTGTATTGTAGTGAACATGATAATAATAATACAAGTTTTAATTTTGAATTATTGATTTATTGGTTATATGATTGATACATAGTATAACATGGCTAGTGTTTAGTTTCTTGTTGATCGCCTGTTTTATCCTGAACTTACGAATCCAAATTATCCACTTAAACTTAATAATATAAAAGCAGTGTATATCTGTTTTTCTAAAAGCCGTTTATCTGAACAGTTTTAAATAAATAGGTCAAAACTGGCAGGTTAAAAGTACTGTAGGCATATGACAAAAAAAGAAGTTAAACAGTATAAATTAATTCTAAAGTACCGTTGTTTCCCCAATTCTCTTTTAAAACATCAGACATGTCCGATCGTGGTGTATCGGGCTGTGGTTCGCTCCCGTTGCGCAAACGAAACAGTCACACTCTATATAGTTTCGTTATAAGTGTGACGTGAAAGCCAATTATTCGGTCAGAGTATCCATAGAGTTGGCGGTGGGTGTTATTGACTAGCTGCCTTCCATCTATTCAATCAATTTAAAATTAGGGACTTCTGTTGCAAGTAATTCTTGTGTAGCTTTGTGCGAATAGCCGAAACAGAAAATCATAGAACAATTACAAGAGCAGTACACAAAGTCTGGATTTTTACCAAACAATACGTTTGTTTATATATATATATATATATATATATATTAGGGGTGTCTATACGGTTTGTTACAAAGTTTGACAGTCT
>NW_013668239.1:153824-163860 GCF_000517525.1 Limulus polyphemus
AAAGACCAAGATTTGAAGCGAATAATTCATTTTCTAAAAGCAAGTGTTTTGCATCCTGCTTGGGAGAAGGTATCTAGCTTATGCTCTGTGACAAAGAACTATTGGGCACAATGGGACCAGTTGAAGCTTGAAGATGGTATTCTTGTCTGGAGATGGGAAACTGCAGATGGGAAAGGGACGACCTGGCAAACAGTTATACCGCGGAAGTTACGGGAAGTTGTGCTGCGTCAATCCCATGATAGTTTAACAGGAGGACATCTCGAGCTAAGAAGACATTGAGTCACCTACGACAGAAATTTTACTGGATAGGTATGAGGCAAGATGTGGAAGAATGGTGCAGGATGTGCAGTAAATGTTGTGCTAAAAGGGGACCCAAGCATAAGGGACGTGCTCCAATGAAGTTATATCAAGTTGGCGCACCAATGAAAAGAGTAGCCATTGACATTGCTGGTCCTTTGCCCCAAACTCGTGCTGGAAACAGGTACATTTGTGTGGTGATGGATTATTTCACCAAGTGGTCTGAGGCATATGCAATACTAAATCCGGAAGCTACAAGTGTAGCTTCGGCTATTAGTGATTTATTCTTCAGATTTGGTATGGCATACGAACTGCATTTAGATCAAGGCCGTAACTTTGAATCAGCTGTGTTCCATGAATGCTGCAAGTTGTTTTGCATACGAAAGACCAGAACAACGCCACTTCACCCACAGTCTGATGGGATGGTAAAAAAGTACAACTGGACACTGGGACAGCAATTGGCAAAGTTTTGTAATAGCCGCCAAGTTGACTGGGATGTCTTATACCTTCATTGTTGATAGCCTATAGGACAGCAGAGCATGAAGCCACTGGATACACTGCAGCAAAGTTGATGTTTGGTCGGGAACTTCGGTTGCCAGTTGACCTGATAACAGGACGCCACCTTACGAAGAGTTGCCTGAAAATGTGTCAGAGTTCGTGAAAGTGTTATCTGAAAGGATGGACGATATTCATCATCAAGGGCGTTCAAACTTGAAATCGTCTGCTGATTCCATGAAGCTGTGTTATGATAAGAGATCTACTGAAGTCAGCTTTGTACCAGGAGACAAGGTGTGGTTTTATAATCCCAGGAAGACGAAAGGGAAGTCTCCTAAGTTGTCTTCTCTATGGGAAGGCTCATATGACATAGTGGATCGTCTCTCAGACGTGACTTTCCGAATAAAATGTGGTCAGCGAGGTAAGCCAAAGGTGGTGCATGCCAACAAGCTTTGACGTTATCATGGTCCAGGACATTTCAGTTGGAACGAAGTGAACAATGGAACAAATGACGCTGCTGAAGACGTGTTACCTGAAAAAGCCACTGTCAAAGAAGAAACTCTACCTGGTTTTGAGAAGGGAAACAGTGAAGCCCTTGATGAAGTTACTACCACTGATGTGACTATTACCGATAATAGGATATTTTCTGATGGAGCAGATGAACCCCACGTGTAGCCGAAGCCAACGAGATGGAGACCAGTACGGAAGAAAATACGTAAAATGTACAATATGGAGGAAGTTGAAACAGGATCCGAGGTAACTGACATGCAAGAAGGATGGTGAGATTTGGTGAAGCCCTTCTATGGATTTGGATCTTTTGCTGATGCTGATAAGGTCTGTGGAAGCCATCATCCCGCATTCATGAGTTTGTGAAAGGGAACAGACATTGCCTGGTGTATCCAGAAAAGCCAATGAAGCTCTTTCCCTGAGATTAAGCCTTAACGCAAGGGGAGCCCAGATGGCTAAGAATCATCAGGGTGTCAGGCAGGCTATGACATCTGAACTAAATGTGACAGTATCTATAGAACTTATAGATATTCAACAACCAGAGATGTAGAATTCCACCCATAGGAGAAAGGAGAGAATTGCCATTGTTGAACAAATTCCACCAACATGAGTTGTTTCACCTGCAGGCAATCGTTGGGCAGTGCAGAGTCTCTTCATGTCAGGGGCTGCCCTGTCAAACTGAGACCCAGACTCAAGGTATTAATGATGGATAATTACTAATACTCACTAGCAGAAACTGTTTCACCAGCAGGAGAGATGGTGAACATTTGTGCAAGCCATCAGTGATTGGCAGGATAGTTGGGAGTTTTTCTATAAAGTGAAGCATCCAGTCCCACCAGGAGTCAAAAGCCAGGTGCAATCTCACCAGCAGATGGGATGACGGGCACTCGCATGTGAAAACAATGAAAACAATTGGGTGGGAGATGTGGAACCCCTTTATGAAGAGAAGTGTTTAGCCATCAGTCATGAGTGAGAGGCTTCTGGCGAAGCTGTTCCATTAGCACACAAAACAGTGGTCACTATCAATGATGAAGATTGGTGGGATAGGAGAGAGCCTCTTCATACACAGGCACCAAACCACCTAGAGAATTACGAGTGATATACTGTTGACGAATTCTACCATTTCAAGCTGAATTGCCAAACACCAACATAACAGCACTTATGGAGGAGTAGAAAAAAGTATGGAGCAACAGAGACCCTCCCTGAGAAGAGAGGTGAGTTTTAAGGCAACCAGGGGCTGTAGGGCAAGTAGGCATTAGGCTGGGCCTGCAGATGAGATTTGGCTAGCATGTTGTCGTCTATGACCTCAGGGTCAAATGCTAACACTTGCCAAAGTTCTAGTCTCCTGGATCCAGCTTACTGAATGGTATCTGTCATACTGAATTATCCAGTTGAGGACATACAATAAGCCCACGAGGGAGAAATCTGTGCTGAGACCACTTGTACATATAATGGAGGCAAATCAGTTTAAAGGGACAGCCAAAGAAGACATGGACCATTTTAAAGCGACTTCAGGAAAGTTATTGCCTTGAATCACTTCACTGCGCTCTGGAGCTGGCAACGCAGTGCCTTATTCTGAGTTGGGATGGTCAGGCCCATAATGATGTTGAGTATTTCATGGATACAGAGTTTGGAAACTAGAAAACAGTCATATTCAAGCTCTATTTATAGTTCGATCCCATGAAAAATGGAGTCTTCCAAGTTTAAGGTTTGCAGTAACAGTCACTCTGAGATCTTCTGGGCCTCCCCTGATAATCTACGGCATTGGTAAGGAAAGTCTGCCCTGCTATAGTATTCATAAATTGTGAGGTCATCCTTGTTGACAAGTTCGTTGAGAGATAACCAAGTGAGAACATGATATATCACCTAGGAGTGTGAGATATTTGTACCTTGACAGAAGTGGTATCTTTGGTGATGATGTAGAAAGTGGTACCTCAGACTAGTTACAGAAAGGGAAGAAACTGACTGGAGCAGCTGTTGTACTGTCTATGAGTGAAATTTGCTCTGCTCAAACTGGTGCCATCTCTAAAACTTGGGGTGTTGTGAAAACAGATCCACAGCCAATACATAAATATACTGTAGCACACATGAGCTGGTTTCCATTAAATGAGAAGGGTTACTCAAGCTCTCTCTGATGTTTGTGAAACAACAAGTGTAGTCAGTGCTTCGTTTGGATGTCACTTTGGAAGAGAAAACCTAATCATATGCTATGGCTGTGGGATGCAGAGGCATGTCTTTGCAAATTGTATATATTATACCTTTAGCCTGACTCACTGCACAGCAAATATAGGAGGCCCAGCAGATATCTGTCACTACTGGTCAAGCACCAGAAAACTAATAGATTATGAGTCAGGTCCGGCCACCAACGCAGGATAGCATGGTAGGTAGTTTGTAACAAAGAGTGTGGTCAGGTCAGCTCTTTCAAGAATAGGTGATGCTTGGTATGTACCTGCCAGAATGCATGGTAGGGCAGTGGAGTTTCTGGTTAACAAAGGAACTGGAAGATCCCCAGAGAAATTACACTATGTATGAGGTACAGAAAATGCCACTTCAATCGCTGTTCACCAGAGAAAAGTGAGTATTCACTTGTCTACTGGTGGCCTTACTCTGACCACTATATCTGGGCCATGTGAACCATACACCGAAGTTCGTAATTACAGCAGTAATACAGATAGTGATCCGTTCATTGGAAAATTATCCTGATGCTACTTTGCAATTATTGACAAATGTAGGGACAAGTCAGGGTTTGTGTAATAGGTGAATGAGCCAGGAATAGTAGAACCATCATGTGTATCTTGGGGGAGGAACAATTGTACCTTCATGACTGCAGATGGCATGCTGTGCTTTACTACTGATTACATCAAGTGTGTTGATTTTGCATCATAACATGGCTGTCGAGCCAACGCACAACACACACTGTCGTCTGTCCAGAATGCATGGTAGGAAGTGGACTTCATAGTTGACATAATAACTAGAAAAACACCAGAGAAAACCACCGTGTATGGGGAACTCAGAGTAAAGCCAACATTTGACCAGTGAATACTCATTTTTCTTTGGTGAACATCAGCACTTCTCCCACTATGTCTGGGCCATATGAAACATATATTGAAAGTGGTTATTACAGACCTCATGTCGGTTATGAACAACCTTAGGATGGACATACTGCAGAAAATCTCTGCTAATTTCACTTGCAAACAGGTGTATGAGCCAGGAATAGTAGACCAATCATGTGTATCTTGGGGAAGGAACAACTGTACATTCTTGTATGCAGGTGGTGTGCTGTGGTGTACTACTGATGACATCAAGTGTGTTGATTTTGCTTCATAACATGGCTGTCGAGCCAATTTACAACACACAGAAAGCAGGCAGCAGTAGTACAGATTGTGATCTGTCCATTGGAGGAAATTATCCTGATTTTGCTTTGCAATTATGGACCAATGTAGTGACAAGTTAAGCGAAACTGAACAATACTGACTATAATTCCAGTGTTATTCCTATTGTGCCATGTCCAAATATGAATACATGGCCACCAGTTCATCTGAGACAGCTAGTTGAGACCTACAACAGCAGTCTAGTCTCAACACATCAGCAGTCTAAGTAATCTGCTGATTAAGTATGCCAATGTATGATAAAACAACCACTGCATAGGTTTTCCTGCTGTACTAGGGATGTAGCAGCACTGAGATAAAATGGATATTAAAAGAAGAGATCACAAGAGTGTGTGGTGATTTCCAGGAGTGATTGTCAGTAAGAAGGACGGTAATAACACTTGCTATGTTGATCAATGCCAGGTGGGCATCATGACTTGCATTGATACATTTCTGTTACCATGAAGATAAATGTCTGGATGAATTGTTTCTCAATGATTTAGCACTCTAGCCCTGACATCCAGATACTGCTAAGTCAAACTGATGATAAGAGCAGAGTAAAAATTGCCTTTACTTTAACAGATAAGATAGTTTATTCAAGTTCTGAGTCATGTTACTTGGCATATTTAATATTCCAACCACTTTTGAGAAGTTAATAAAGCTTGTTTTTAAAGGGTTGCAATGGGAGAGATTGATGATGTCTTGGTATTTGATCAAATGTATGAGCATGCTCTTATGAACCTGTCCATAGTTTTGCTGTAGATAACAATGGCACAATTAAAGTTGAAACCTGAGATATGTGCATAATTTGCACACATGAATAATTTCTTTGTCATATTGTAGTCAGAGAAAGGGTCTTAACTGACATTGCTCACATACATATCACTCATACAGCTCCAATTAGCAGTTTCAATAGCACTGCTTCATTATATCTATTGCAGACAACAATATCTAACATGAATTCACAAATCCACAATTATGACAGCATGGGCATTTGCACTAAGGCATGCTTCAAGGTCAGAAATGCGTGTTCTCACTACCAGGCAGTCTACAATGTACATCAGTGATAACGAGAGTGGGCATTGGGATGTCAATTTTCAAACCTAAGTAAACTTCAAACTTCTAATGACGGCTTGGGGACAATTTTTAACTGCTATGATCTTTACAGTGTGCAAACCACTTTTAAATGTAGATACCGCACATCAGCAAACAAAAAACTGCTCAAAGTTATACTACTTGTAAAGCATTACTGTCACCACTTGTATGGTAGGATGTTCACTCTAAGGGTGGATCATATGTCACTAACATGCCTCATAAGCTTTCAAAATCCAGAAGATATGATTGCACACTGGATCACAATATTATAGGATAATGATACAGTCAAACATCATCATGCAGAATTGCAATATAGAAATGTAGATGGACTATTTCATGCCCACAAAGTGAGATCTAGTCCATTCATTGAATGCCCTGCTCCAGGTCACCAAATTGAGGTAAAAGATGACAAAACCTTGTTGAAACGTTGTACATTTGCTGTTATGTTAAACTTATATTAAAGTTTTTCTTCATTACCCATCCAAGCCGTCTCCAAGCATTATGAGGTAAAAGCTATTTCAGCTGTCATGATGTTGAACCATATAACAGGCGATTTCATTTGTAATTGAATGCCAAAATACACTTCTCAAGAACTCTGGAAAAAGCAATCGAGAGACCCAGAACAAGCATGCAAACATCTGATGATGCTTCTACTGATAAGGTTTAAATAACGACATTTAGCACTGGTGCCAACACTGTATCGTGTGCAGAACTCAGACAGTGGGCCTAGACAGTGTAAACTCATTCAATAAATGTTTAGTTCTCCTTTCCAGAGAATAGCCTTAGATACTGCTCCTCTTCTCCTCGAGACAGAACAATTAAAATGTGCTGGTTATCTTTAATTGCTTCACTAAATGGACTGAGGCATACTCATTGGTCGAGACTTTTCCACAGTCTATTGTTGATGTGTTAGCATTTTGGCACTCCTAAAAAGACTTACGTGGATCATGGAACTGATTTTAACAACTAGTTATTTTCTTAGTTGTGCACACTTCACCTTATCTCCTCTAGTGTGATAGTTTGTTGAAATGGATGGTAAAGAATGTCAAGCAAATTCTTGCAAAGTTTGTTAATCCTGGACAAACTGATTGAGATGAATTGGGATGAACATTTGATTTAGGACTACCAATGAACAGAATGGAGATTGACTCGTTGCTTGTCTAACATTATCAGATTTTAGTGGGAAATAACAGTCAATGTAGATGTGATATTGCTTATTTTATAGCTCTGTAGAACCACAATGCCCATAGGTTGATCTGTAGTGTGAGAACAATACTGATAGATGTGCATGAGTTTGCACACCAGGAACTACATACAGCAGAAGAGGTGCCATTGCAAAACAATTAGTAAAAGGGCTTTCCAGCACGAAGACCTAATCTGTCAGTGATACATACCAGTTGGCTCTGGTTGGACTGGTTCACACCTAGTACTTGGACAAGTTAATTCATTATTATATGAGATCCAGCATTCACGAAAATTGCATAAGAGCATCTAGCACGTGAATAAGACGTTACTTAATGAGTTTAATAAGTATGAGGAATATGAGACTGTTATTGAGTATTTCACAACTCAGCTGATAAAAAGGAGAAAGATAAAAGTAGTTATCGGCTGTGTTCAATGAATCAGATGAGGAAGCAACTGAAAATAAGCCAAAATATTCTAGTTGTCAGCTGGAATACTGATTTCAACTTCCTAATTATCATGATTGGGATAAACTACCAGACTAGTAGTTAGGACAGTCACTCATTTGCAAAACCACTGACTGAAAGAATGT
Organism: Limulus polyphemus; assembly: GCF_000517525.1. NCBI lineage: Eukaryota > Metazoa > Arthropoda > Merostomata > Xiphosura > Limulidae > Limulus > Limulus polyphemus. The sequence goes on from NW_013668239.1 coordinate 161,361, forward strand.
TGCAATTTGTACTTTCCAAGTTAATGAGTGATGTTCACCTTGGGTGATTTTATACTTGACAATCAGAGTTGGGACAGTAATTTGTTTGACAAACCAATCACTGAAAAGATCTGCAACTATTACGTTTCAAGTAACTGTGTAGTGCTATCTAACACAACACATGAGTATTATTTTACAATCACCACTCGATTATCACAGCTAGTATGGTTGTTTGTTTGAAAGATAAATGACTGGAAGTGGGTAGCATTTCTTGATTCCTATGCTATTGGTTGGTGTTTCATTGTGTGATTTTCCACTCGACTATTATAGCTGGGACAATTGTTTATAGAGAAACCAATAATTGAAAAGATGTTGTGACATCTGCTTTCTGAGTGATTGAGAGTTGTTTAGCCCTTTATCAATGGTGTTGGTCTACTGGACCAACCCTGTTTCTGTGAAGCTACATGTAGGGAAGTTTGCTATAATTCTCAGTTTATTAAATTTATCTTCACTAAACTTGGCAAGCTTATAGTAAAAATTACAAATCTGTTATGCACAAAAAATGATAAATTTTAATAAGTGTTTGCAGGAGTGGATTAATCGTCAGATGAGCCTGGGGCTAAATTTTTGTACTGGGCCTATCATGATCATGACTAAAGACTAAGATAAAAAACTAATCCTCAAGATATGTTTTACTTTTGGAGACAATAGTAAAATAATACATACAGATTTGCAATTCGCATCTGCAAATTAATAAACAATATTAGATGTTTCTTGAATATGAAAAGTATTGCTCTATCATAGACAGAATTTGCATTTGAGCAACAAAGCTTATAGACAGAAAAACCACGCACACACAAATTCAATAACTCGTGCATTCACGTGCACACAGACAGACAAACAAACAAATGCACAAACACGCACACACGCTTAGATAACACCAGTTCTCATATAGTGTGTCCAGCAGTAGCAGAAGATAATACCATCTGTACTTTATTAAAATACTGTATTCGTAACTCTTTTTTAGCAAAGGTATTTTTTGATATATTTGGTGTCAAGTGATTCTAAAATATCATTTTGTATGCACAAAAGTGTCAGTGCATTTAGTCTGTCTTGGCACATTGTTGATCAAAGTGTGTTCTTTATCTTCTATAGCATCGATAATGCTCTTTCTCCCGAGCAATTGCTTGATATTAAGCACAGGTACATCCTTAAGATTATCAGGACGTTTGGGAAAGTTGATTTCAGATATTGGTCGCATATTCTCAGCATATTTTGTTTCTTGGACCCTAATGGTTTTTCAACTAACCCTGCTTTGCAGAGGGTGGCAAAATGAACAATTGATTCCTCTGTGTAACTCACTAAGTCTGTAAGATAGGTACTAATCAGCATTTTTGTGGCATTGCAGACGGACACGGACTCTAAGTTTCATAGAATCCCAAATTTACAACTGGCATTTTCATATGTTACTATTATTTTGTCTGCTGCAAGTAATAGTTTTATAACAAGTGATCACATATTATTTTTTGTACTTAACTCAACAATTTCAAATTTTGTACTTGGATAACTTGTAACTTATACCCTCCATTAATGATGCCTGTCAAGTTGTCAACGAATTATTTACAGCTGATAAGTGGACTAATGTAGGCTCATATGTAATTAAGGATTGTTTATGGGATAACAATTTGCAACTTCTGTTCAAGAGACATAAACAATTCATACAATATATCCTAAAAGCTTAAAATACTGTTACTTTCTCTTTTCTTAAACAAAATCCGAAGCATTTGAGAATGAATAATCGAAAGATATAGATATCTTCAATCTAGCTTAGCAAATAAAGTCTAGCCATATTCTAAACCTACTGCTTGATCATACCATAAGAAACGCATGTCGGGCATAAGCCACGAGAGAAATGCTTGGCTAACAGCGTCATGAAAATGATGAGTGATAAAATTTTGATTGGCCAAGGCCTATCATTTGATTAGCATGACTAAATCTAGCCTTGCTAAGACCTAGCATATTTGCATTGCAAATTGTAAGCAAATATGGTAGGTCAGAGTGGGGCTACATCTAATCACACTGTTTGGAGGCAAATCAATCACTCTATATCACGTGATAGGCTTTCTCCTGTCATATACAAACTCTCTCTCTCTTCAAAAATAAGTACACTCGGTCCAACGATTTTTATTAATCATTTTCGTAAAATAATGGAGAGAGTTTTTTTTTTACCCAGGCCTGGGGATACAGGCCTAATAGTTTACACCTTAATCCTACCCCGAGTGTTTATAGTGAAGAATTGACTGTGAATTTCTGGAGCCTTTACTATATCACTCTGAGTGCAAGGTTTTTGTTTGTAATTATGAACAAAGCTACACAATGGGCTATCTGTGCTCTGCCCACCACAGCTATCGAAACCCGGTTTCTAGGGTTGTAAGTCCGCAGATATACCACTGTGCCACTGTGTGTGTGGGGTGGGGGGGGCTGACTGGGTCAGCAATATGAAAACACTAACAGATTATCC
>NW_013668239.1:164833-169443 GCF_000517525.1 Limulus polyphemus
ACAGAAAATCCACAAACATCCAATAGAAAAGTCAACAAATCATCATTCTGTTGTAACACTGCATGGGAATCTAGACTTCAACTGACATAAATATGTATGTTTTATTATAGTAAAGCAATGTACTATCTACATGCAGTGTAGTTATTAATTGTTAAATTACATTACTAATTTAAACAACTCTGTACAATAATAGTATATTAGCTATTTCAATCATTGGTTATCATATACGTACATGTATGCACTACTGTCTGTTTTTTTTTTTTGAATTTCGCGCAAAGCTACACGAGGGCTATCTGCGCTAGCCGTCCCTAATTTAGCAGTGTAAGACTAGAGGGAAGGCAGCTAGTCATCACCACCCACTGCCAACTCTTGGGCTACTCTTTTACCTACGAATAGTGAGATTGACCGTCAGATTATAACGGCTGAAAGGGCGAGCATGTTTGGTGTGACGGGGATTCGAACCCGCGACCCGCAGATTGCGAGTCGATCGCCCTAACCACCTGGTCATGCCGGACCTTGCACTACTGAAATAACATGTTAGTATGTTCCATTCTGCTAGGATACTTTTCCATAAATAATTTACATACAGTTTCAATGTTGATAGTAGTGCCATAATTATTATGCATTGAAGTTAGATCACTCAATTTTTTTTCGGTTTGTGTACACCTCAGGTAATTATTTAACTGGCGAGGAGCAGGTACCGAACGTTCACGGGAACATGAAATTAGTGACAGCATTTTTGCTGCATAACAAAAATAGGGGCTCGGCCCAAACATCTCGAAATCACTTTGCATACGTGCGTGGAATCTTACATTTTCTGAATATATTCTTAACATTTTTCAGGACAACATCAATTATAGTGCATGGAAGCGCTAACTGTGCATGTAAAGATATGGGAAGGAAGTAACACCTTCATATAAGATTCCCCTCTGTGCTGAAATTTTAGCCGAAGAAAGTTGAGTAGTGAAGAAGATGAAGGTATTAATGAATATCTGTGGTCACACTCCTGAGTGGTGTTTGCTTTAAATTAGTCACTAAGCTGGACATCTATTTTGCAGTCCTGATCCTCCATTACAATTCTTGGTGGATACAAGTTCTATTTTTATAACAAACATATTATAATGTAAGAATGTGGTTGGGTTGTATGAATACTATAGTGGAAGAATGTGGTTGGGTTCTATGAATATTATAGTGGAATAATGTGGTTGGGTTGTATGAATATTATAGTGGAAGAATGTGGTTGGGTTGTATGAATATTATAGTGGAAGAATGTGGTTGGGTTGTATGAATGCTGTAGATCATCATCATGCCTGTGAAAGTCTCGGACAGCACATAGAAGGTTTAGGTCAAGCTTTATACCAAAGGATACCTGCATTTACCAAGCTGTTTGCAGGTGTAGGTTCATGTTCTACATGTAAGCCTATAGATATGGAGCTTGAGCACAGGTTCATTTTCACATTTTTGCACTTCGGTTGTGAAGAACAATTTCATAAAAGTATTTTTGTAAACAGGATATTATGAACTTAACACATACTCTTGACCAATCAGTAATTTTCTGATCCTTCACTTTCAATTCTGACATTTCCTATTTAAGATTCTTTGTTGCAGAAACCTATTCTTACCACTGCTGAAAAAATAGAAGGAACTAATGGTGAGTCATTTCTTTTTGATTTTTTGAATGATTTGAAATATTTGGTATTGTCTACCACACTTGGGAGTGTTCTTACTTTCACGTTACCAGAGTTCATGGGTGAAGATTCATTGCTTGATGATGCTTCCAACATTCAATCTCTGGAGCCTACAACTTGATGACTAGCTGCCTGGACTCTGGAGCATCAGAAAACGTTGGTTGCCACCTCGCCATTAATGGTCCCGACCATGGAGGCAGAGATCATGGGTTCAGATAAACTCAAGACATCCAGTGTGACAGAAGTCCAACTAGTTCATTCCACATCAGATCCAGCCCATCATGGAGTGAAGAATAAGACAAAAACCACATCAAAACTCAGTGAGGTCTAAGTGATCAAAATCTAAATTGTGGTATAAGGACAAGATGATGGAGCATTGCTTGTCCAAGCAAGACTTCCCAAAACAATGCCACCTAATGAGACTCATGGCATGAGAACAATGCTTTGCAGGTCTGACTTTGTCATCCACCACTCCAGAGCAATTAGCTATGCAGCAGTTGATACTGTGACAACACACCAGCAATGGTACCATCAACTGTGATGAAGATTTCTTCCATAAGCACTCAGGCATCAACATGTATATCGTTGGCAGTAGTCCTTTCTATAGCTTTAGAAATAAAAACAAAACGCTGCACTCCTCATAAAGCCCCCAACATCGTGAAATAGCAGTTATTGCTACAGCATATAGGTGTCTAAAAATTCCACTGACAAGATTATGCAGCCAGGTAGACAGAGACCTATGTAGTGTTCAATAATGATGAAGATTGTGTGATGAAATGCAGAAATGGGATAGGGTAGTCAAGATGACACTGCTTAAATCATTTATAAAAGACTTACTGTAAGCTATCGACTTCTAAAAGGGATATATGTCATTGTTAAAAAATATTTTCTGTAATTCTTCGTGATAAATGATATTCTTATGCATTTTTCTTTGTTCTTATGTTGATGTTTTTGTGTGAATGCAGAGTGTTTGACCACTTTTCTTAAAATTGGTTGGTAACCTTTATTAACTGGTTTCTTTTATTGCTTTGTTCTTCTGAAGGTGCTACTGCTTTTGTTTGTGTTAGTGTTGTTAGGCAAGTTATTTTCATTTCTTGATTGAGCACATCGTTGAAGTTTGATTTGATTTCGTAGTTTTAGATAAGGGATGGTTCTGGTCAGCCTGGAAAGAAAGAGAGAAAGAAATGGGTGGTAGAAAACATTACCACGTGTTAGCTAGCCCTCAGTTAATCTGTAAATTTTTTGAAAATTTTGTTTTTATTTCGGTTTCATACTTGTTTTTATAAATCTATTAGCATAACATATCTTTTTCAATCAGTCTCCAAGTGTCACCTCTATTTTTACTTAAACACTTAAGTGTAGTTTTAAATATACATATATTTAACCATTTCTAAAATAAAATATTCCTAACACCTTTTCACATACACTCTCGCCATCGACTACATTGTATCGGAAACGAGACGTTTAGAACAGTACATAGAGAAATAGACTAAACATTTCCTGGAAAACCGCATGACTTTCATGACGTCACTAAACTCCCTTTATATATACCGCTCATTCGATTACACCACCATTCCCAATTTGCTCCTGGAAAAGAAAGGTCAACCTTTCGAAAGCGCTCGGGTTATAGGGTTTTTATTCATTTAATTGTGTTATGTAGTATTGTTGTTTGTGCTAAACATTTGTCTTCTGTGTGAAATATGTGCCCTGTCTTATTCTTTGTGGCCCAAACATTGCACCCATCGGAATATATAAAACCACTTTCAAGAGAAGCATGCCTCTTATTATTTACAGGCAGAACTTTTCTTATCTGCGGACAACCCTCGAGATACCACATAAACTTAACCTACTGTTATCCAATTCCTCAGGAATTAATGAACTACAAATACACTGACTCATTAATTAGTTTACTAAATGAACAGGTGACAGATGTACTAACTCTCACTGAACTGAATAACTTACTGAATCACATAATTAACTCAATCATTTCTTACTGCTTCACTGATTCTGGTGTATATATTGTACTGGTTTTCTTATTACATTTATACACAGTGTAGTCACAAGTAAATAGACACCACCTTTTCAGAAAAAAAAAGTGGTTGGCAACATAAATTTTGCGAAATACGTCGAAATATTGGAGGAAGGACTCTTGCCACTTTATTCCTCGGATTTTGTGGACAAGAACACAACGTTGTTCCAGGAAGATGGAGCACCGTGTCACACTGCCAGAAACACCCAAAAGTGGCAGGAAGAAAATGGTATCCAGAAGTTGCCCTGGCCGAGCCAATCTCCTGACATGAACCCCATCGAAAACCTCTGGACCATACTCAACCGGCAAGTCAAGAAACAAAAAAACAAAAACAACTTCGAAGTGACGATCTACTCCAAGTTTTGAAACAAGAGTGGGCGAAAATCCCACAATCTGAAATTGACGAGATGATTCTCACGATGTCCCAAAGGATCAACGAACTCCACGAAGCGAAAGGAAGATCTACTAGATATTAATTAAATTATAAATATATTAATTCATGTGAATATGGCTGAAAATTTTAACCACTAAGCTCGATCTCCCACCAACCCAAACAGCTCCCCAAACCATCACGCTGAAACCACCATGCTTCACAGTTGGCTGCGAATCTGTTGAGCCAAAACTCTTGGTGAGGCATTCTCCAGACCCATATCCTTCCACTGTCCGAAAATTGAGCGAATCTTGATTCGTCTGAGAACAATACGGTCTTCCAAAAGTCCATAGGCTTGGTCATCATATCACTTGCACACTTCTTTCGTCTGACTATGTTGGCAGGTCTTAATAAGGGCTTCCATCTAGCAGCCCTGCAGCGATAACCCAATCTGTGGATAATCCGTTGAATAGATTTCGGGCTCATCCCACCAACTTTGGCTACTTCTGCAGTCGTTAATCTG
>NW_013668239.1:170486-172769 GCF_000517525.1 Limulus polyphemus
TGACGCAACAAAGTAAGAAAGAAACATCATTCTCTAGTAAATAATAGATCCCAATAGTTAGATTCAGCGAACAAAATTCTCATTTTTTTATGATTTAACTGAAAATAAACAAAATAAGATAGTCGAAACTCTTACCATAGGATGAAAGAAAAATGCATAAATAATTTATACATCACACTCTTACTATTCAATTGACATCAGAAGGAATTGTAATTACTTTATCTTTTTAAAACTTCAAGATAGAGAAATAAAATAGACCATTAGAGAACTTGTTGGATCTAAGATTATTAATGAATTTAAACATACATGTAAGCAAACTGTTAAAGGAGAATATAATTTTTTTCGTTAAATTTTAAATATCCTCAAATGGGATACAGAAGGAATTTTAATCCATTATAAATATTTGTATGTCAGAGAAGTTATAAATTATATTCTGATATTAATATAGTTATGATAAGTGATCAATTTCTATTCGATGCTTCTGGATTAGCAGCATCGGCCGTTGTTCCTTTGGCCCCATTAAGTTTATGAGCCGTGTCATTGAAGTAACTGATCAGCATCTAGATATTTCTGGTAGGAAGATAGAATAGACAATATCTTGCAATATCTTTCTTTTATAAAGAAATGTTAAGTTTATTTAAGTGACAGAAGTTTTCTCAAAAAGAAAGTATCTTAAAGGAGAACGATTTCACACAAACATTAAAATACCTTTCAAGAAAAAAGTACATTAAAGAAGCAAAGTTAAATGGACAGAAATGAGAAAGATACAAAAATGAGGTGATCTAATTGGTTGGACAAATGATAAGTTTAATCCCCTTGAAATAAAATGTACCTGGAATACAGTACTGCAGACCCTTTACCAAGCCTTAGAAGCCTCTAGTTAGAGGTGATCTTGGTATTAACAGAGTGTATGAAATATGTAAGAAACATGACATTACTTATAGCAAATCAAAAGCTACAGCTGATAGAAGAAATGAATGCTATTTAAGATCGAGCTTTTCATGAGAAAAAATTGCTGGAGGAATTATGAAGCTAATTATTAAAGCTAAGAAAACCTTTGGTTATGGTATTTCATCCATTATGTATTGATCAAAGTGTAAAACAAAAAATGAAACGTACAATATTCAAGAAGTACCTGAAAGAATGGAAATCCAGTGATTAAAGAAATATGTAAAGATTTTGGTACAAAAAAGCCTACATTTTTCAAAACATTTAATAGAAATGCATCATGCGACAGAGAGAGGTTTTAGCCATATACAAGAATTAAAACAGAAAAACTGAATTACCTCAAAAAGAAATAACAAAATTATTACAGAAACAAGATGAATATACAAAACATAAACCAATAAGACAAATTTAGAAGAAGAAGAGTTTTTGTAACACATGGCAATGATCAATTGGCAATTGTAACACATGGCAATAACACATGATCAATGGCAATCAGATTTGGTTGATTTGAGGCAGTTTGAATCTTACAATAATAGCACAAATTCTATTTAAACACTTATAGATATTTTCAATAAATCTGCTTGTTCTGTTCCGATCAAAGTGGAAACGGAGGAAGAAATAGCAAAAGAATTAAAAGAATTTTTAAAGAAACAGAATTTACCAGTAAATAAACTCAGAAGTTTCAAACTTTTTATTATTGAATATACAGACTATAACACATATGGGTACAACGTTTCACCAAGTTACCTTTGCATCATCACGTGCAACAACTAGAAGGTGTGAACTTGTGATTTAAATAATACTAAAGACTAGTGGATGGATAAATTTTATTGGTTCGGCTTACCAAGACTGCAGAACATAAAAATGCTGCAAGTTGAAAAACAATTAACGCTATTTTTTATACACGAAGAACTTTAACCATAAAATCAATTGGAAATCAGCCAAATTAATAATTCATACTGGAAATTATGTCAAATCAGGTTTGTAAATCCAAAAGTTGACAGACTTCAACGCCATTGAAAGTCAAATTAAGTTGAACCTTTAAGGACTTGGAACTTTTGTTATGAAAAACACGTAGCTTAGGACACCACCACCTTCCCCAGCTGTTTATAGGTGAACGAATAAGGTTAGTGGTAGCACAGTCTTCCAGAACTGTTTATATACGAATGAAATAGCTTAACAGTAGCACCATCTTCCCCACCTGCTTATATACAAACATTTTCCCTTAATGATAACTCTACCTTCCACACCTGCTTATATACAAACATTTTACCTTAATGATAACTCTACCTTCCACACCTGCTTATATACAAACATTTTACCTTAATGATAACT
>NW_013668240.1:0-5975 GCF_000517525.1 Limulus polyphemus
TGATTTTTCTAAATATTTTATTTTTTGAAATAAACTACAGATGGAACAGCAACAGAAAATTTATTTAGAGTTAAGTCGTATAAAACACTTGTTAGAATAAAGTGTAATAAAAGAGAAAAACCAAAGACCAAAAGTCGAGAGGGGGGGGCAAGTTGGTTGCTATAATCTGTAAGGAAAACAATATATGAAATTTCACACAAATATACACAACATAAAAAAAGCTATCCATGCATTGCTCTTCTTAGCTTTGAACTGATAGACTAAAGGGGGAGGAGCTAGTAAACAGCGCCTAACGACAACGTTTGGGCTACTTCTATTTGACCGAATGATGGGATTTAGCCAAACTGTTATAGAGCACCCATGGCTCCGAAGTGCGGAGTGCGTTTTGCGGCAACATTTTAACCACCGATTTACGATGGGTCATAAACTGAGAAATTTACAACTTATATAATAATGAAAAAATTTTATTTTTGTGTAATGCCCCCCCCCCTACCGTTAAAGAAAAAGTTAGGGTACACGTTGGCCAAACTTTGAATGTTTGTCACAAATAACAATGGAAACTGTCCCAATCACCATCTGTCCTGTATATACATACGTTGATATTACATTTTATTAGAGCCTTCTTCTAATGTCGAGTTGGACCAGCTTTCGCTAAAGTAATAATCTCTAGTTAGTGTGGCTTTGATCACATAAGCTGCCGGAAGAGGTCTCTGTTGTTTGTTGCCCATTCGACAAGGTGCATGGTCTTTAAATAGTTCTCAGACTCTGCAGTGTACTAAGGTCCTGTGTGTGTCGTTCGACTTGGAACAGCCCTTGCTCATTTGTGAGAAAATGTAACATTTTGAGGTGAAAATGATTCGCACGGGTATCGAAACCCGGTTTCTAGCGTTGTAAGTCCGCAGACATACCACTGTGACACTGGGGGGAGGGGTATGCGGACTAAAAATGGCGTGTTTCAATAATGCAATCTGCTAGAGTTGGTGTAATGGTGTAGAGAACGTTATTGTAGTATAAAGACTGAATTCTTTGATTCTTATAGAAGGTTAAATAACATTTAGAATTTACCTAAACATCAACGCAAATCATTTTCACCTCAAAAAATTTTCATCTTCAAAAAATAAAATATTTAGAAAAATCAAATTTGTATTTACGTTTGTTTAGATTATTTTTGTTTATTTACTTAAGTTATCTCCCTCATTTGTACAAAAAGACAGATACTTGGCCTAAACTAGGTAAGAATAGGATCATGTAAGTTATCTCCCTCATGATCCTATTCTTACCTAGTTTAGGCTAAATATCTGTCTTTTTGTTTTTATCATTTTACTGCTAGATTTTCATCGTCGCATAGCCGACATCAAAGCTATCTGTTAAGAAGTCAAATGAATGTCATTAATTTATACTTGAAGGTTTGTTTGTTTGTTTGTTGTTAGGTGCAAAGAAGCTTCCCACCGCAAGTATCGAAACACAATGAGAGGCCACACTTGCACATAACAAACATAAATTTACAGCACCCCGTTGTTCGCTTTTACAACAGACAAGGTGATTCCTTCTTCATAACCAAACAACGTCCTCGGAGAGATTTCATGAAGATAAGGTCTGTGTAGTGAAGTTGTTTGCTTAAGAGCTAAGCTGGACAATGAACAATCTGAGCAGTGGGCGCTGTGGGGATTGATCCCCTAATTTAAGGGGCACAAGCCCTCAAACTTATATCTGAGACACCGGGAAAAGAGACATGTATTAGTACAAATTGGTGTTTTAAAGAAACCGTTAAATAGTTTATAGTTAAACACAAAGCTACACAATGGGCTAGCCATTGTAATCCCGCAGACATACCACTGTGTCACTGGGGGTGTTTGGGAGGTACATTAAAATAGAAAAACAGATAACAACAGGTATTTACGTATTTTAATTGATGTCATTAACAGATAACAACAGGTATTTACGTATTTTAATTGATGTCATTAACAGATAACAAAAATCCAATTTCAGATACATCTAAACGTTACACTTTATAGAGACAATTAATTGTAATATTTCTGTTGTCTAATTAATAAATATAATGAACACTTACTGTTTATTATAACAGTTTACTTCAACAATCTTGCTACTGCTTATTGACTGGATTAAGTCTCTGAAACGACGAACGAAAAGTAGAAGTTTGGAATGATATCAATTAAAATACGTAAATACCTGTTGTTATCTGTTAATGATATCAATTAAAATACGTAAATACCTGTTGTTATCTGTTAATGATATCAATTAAAATACGTAAATACCTGCAGAAACACAACAAGGTTCACAGTTTACGAGGTAAAAAGGGTTAAATTCATTAAATTAATTCATTATAATAGATTTGTGAACTTTTGTTTACAAAGTCAGTATTGTGTACAACGCTCTTTTTGAGGCCTGACTTTCAGCTTCGAATACTCTGAAAAATTTAACACTCATTTAAAAATAGCTAATAATTAAAAACCCTTTGAAATATTTGAACCCATTGATTGTCTCAAAATAGAATTCACTACCAGGCCATCGGTGGTGCCTCTGTACTTGATCCGGTAAAAAAGAAACTAGAGCACGGCCCACTCCGAGAAAACAAATGGACAAAATGTATGATTTTAATCAGGTTAGGATAGAAAATATTGATGGTATAAATTACACAGCATCCAATTATCACTATCTACTATCCTTCCTCATAAGGTAATAGAGTTCGTGTGCTGACCGACCTAGTAATCACCCGTAATATACTCTAACCGTCGTAATTAATACGTAAGAGACTCTACTTTGTTTAAAGTTAACCTACATGTAAGATATTTGGGTCTTACACGACCTAAACCTGCTGGTTTTATAATAAACATTCATTTGTTGAGTGTAATGACCCAGCACGTTCTTGTGTGTCTACACTCGCTGCTCTTATCTTATAAGCGATTAATAATTATCTTAGACATCTGGGCGTCATTCTCGTTTTTAGTTGGCTGTATAGTAAAGAGGTTCAGTACTAAAAATATAATATCTAAAAAAATATATTTCTTGTTGACGACAAAGATACCCAGCAAAACTTTGAGTAGAAATTCAAAATGGAATACGTAACTCTTAAATCGTAGATGTATAACAGAATTTCAAAAATAAACTGTTAGCTTAAAATAAAAGCGTTAATAAGTCGGAACAAATGTAGTTGCTGGGCTGACAACAATTTATGATGAGATAAAGTAATAATTCAATACATATTAAATGCTATAAAGCAGATAACAGAGAAAAAAGTTCTTTAATATTGAGTTAACAATGTAAAACCTCAAGGTTTCCCACAATTTATTCAATAACAAAACCCCGTAAGTTACTGTGGTTTGTTACGTTGGGTTTTTCAAGAAGGGTTTCTGTCATTTATAGTTTTCCCACAACGTTAATTTCTGTGGCATCATCAAGTAAAAAGAAAAAAACAAAAACATACCGATGATCATAGTCAGTATTCCACAAAAAAAGGTCACTGAAGGTCATTCAGTCAGAATTCAACAACAAAAAATGTAATCCTGAAGTTATGAATGAATAGGATTTTGCAAGAAATACTTTAACTTACTGGCAGCTTAATGACAGTTAGAGTTTATGCAATATCAATAACATATTGAAGTTATCTATAATAATTAAGGTTTATTCAACAACATAGAAATACAAAGTTACTGGCAACTAGTGTTTATTTATTCAATAGTATTTAATCGTGCAGTGACGGACAGTATAGGATATTTGATAAGATATAATATATAATAATTACTGACAGTTAGTGATTATTTATTGAACAATGAATAGATAATTAAAGATATTTCAACAACATATAAATACAAAAGCTCCCTATGGTTAGAGTTTATTAAACGGCATACAATCGTTAAATTACCACGATTAATGATGCTTAGTTAACACTATACAATATTTATGTTACGAAGGATTCCTAATGGCCTAGCATATGTTGTTTGTTAGGGCACTCGAATTGCCACCTGAGGGTCACAGGTTCATATCCCGTTCCCATACATTTCTCGTAATGTGACGGTCAATTCCACTATTCGTTGGTAAAGAGTATCCAAAGAGTTGGCGGTGGGTGGTGTAGACTAGTTGCCTTCCCTCTAACCTGTCAACAATAGTTACTGATGATGGTTTGTTTTTGTTCAACGTTGACTGCACGATCATCAGTAACTATTGTGATTTGTTTTTGTTCAACATTGAATAGTCAGTATCTACACGGTCATATAAACCGTTGAATGAACTGTATTGTTGATAACTGCAGAATTTTATATTGTGCTATAAATCCTAATGGAAGTCGCTTTTAATTCTCTCCCACCTTTTATTTATAGTGTTATACACAGGAAATTATATTTATTGATTTATAGTGTTATACGAGGAATTTATATTAACTTATTTATAGTGTTATGCATAGAAAATTATTTTTATTTATTTTTAGTGTTATACGAGGAATTTATATTAACTTGGTTATAGTGTTATGCACAGAAAATTATTAACTTGTTTATAGTGTTATACACAGGAAATTATATTAACTTATTTATTGTGTTATGCGCATAAAATTATATTAACTTGTTTATAGTGTTATACACAGGAAATTATATTAACTTATTTATAGTGTTAGACACAGGAAATTATATTGAGTTGTTTAGAGTGTTATACACAGGAAATGATATTAACTTGTTTATAGTGTTATATACAGGAAGTATATAACATATTGACTTATTTTGAAATTTCTTATTGGTATAACAAGGAAGAATTAACAAAACAAATACACTGTAGACAAAGATATCAGAGAAAAACTAGTTAATTAAACTAAATCGTTCTTGGAGCTAACAGCTGCTCTCCTCATTCATTAAATCAAACAGTTTTCGTGTTTATCAGCCTGTGTTGTTATTTGTATTTTGCTGTGACTTGACCACTTAAAATCCTGTTGAAGACAAGAGAGCTAAGGTAGCACGACATCCTTTCTTGTTCGTCGACTTTGTATTCGTCGTAAATATGTATGTATATATATAGATGGATATGAGCTTCTTTTTTTGTTGAAGTAACACATATGCGTAACAAATTTATCCGGGAGCAAATAAATAGTTATTTATTTTCCTACCACTGCTTGTTTGTTTTAGAGCAAAACAATTTGAATTATCTGCTGTGTCCACCGCGCGGAATCGAACCCAGGATTTTAGTATTTTGAGTTCGTAAACTTACCACTGTAAGCAGTCGCTTGTGTCTCCAGTAAACCTGCTCAGTAGAACTATACTGATTATTTAAAATGCAAAAAACAACAAAAACGATATTAAATGTTTTGTTAATCTTGTTATTTTTTGCCAGTTTTCTTGTGACAGTGAGTTTAGATATTATCTTATATTACGTCTTATGAATATGAATAATTTTCATTTAGACGGTTCTATGTTTTACTTCGGGGGTGGTTTGTATGTGATTGATATATCAAACTAAGCATGATATAAACACTTCTATTTTCGGCTGTCACATAATCTCATGGCCATGACTTGAATAACAAGACATACTTGCAAATTTCATAAGGATAACTTAGTTCAACCAAAAGCATTAAAATAGTAGACACATATATATATATATATATATTATAACTAAATCCCAGTGTGTCATAACGCGGATTATCCTATTAACATACCCTGCTATACGAAACGACTCTGTTGAATTTGTGAACGTGAGGGATCTGGTTCACCTGGTGAAGTTCCATTTACTAAAATTAAACTGATCACTGAACAACAAAAGGATCCGCAGATCTCTTCACTATTTAAATATGCACTCCCAAAAGATGAACTGGAGAAAGTTACAAATGGTTATTTTTTCAAAAATGGTATGCTTATGAGGAAATGGAGACAACCAGATGTGCCAGTTTCAGAAGACAAGGCTGTACTTTACCAAATCGTTGTTCCCAAAGCATATCATTCGGAAATATTGAAAGTTGCCCATGAACTCCCATGGGA
>NW_013668240.1:6938-13406 GCF_000517525.1 Limulus polyphemus
CAGTTGGTCGGAAAACCTAACCAGAAAATTCCTGTTGCTCCTTTGCAACCCATCCCAGCTTTCGAAAAACCGTTCAGTCGTGTGAAAGTTGATTGTATTATGAATTATCCAACTCCTACCACCAAGAAAAGTTTGAGATTTTTAGGAATGGCTGGTTATTACAGAAAGTTTTGTAAACGTTTTGCTGACACCACTGTACCATTAACAAACCTATTGAAGAAAAATAAAAAATTCAAGTGATCTGAAACATGTCAATCTGTTTTTGAAAAGGTCAAATTTTTATTGTGCACTTAACCTGTATTGATGACATCTGACTTTTATAAGCCTTTCGTATTAGCTGTTGATGCTAGCGATTGTGATGCTATTATATTACAATCAGACGACAAACGTATTGAACACCATGTTTGTTATTGTTCTAAAAGGTTTAATTGTCACCTAAAGAATTATTCTACAATAGAAAAAGAAACATTGGCTTTGGTGTTAGCTTTAGAATATTTCAATGTGTATGTGTCAACAACCTATTGTCATTTACACTGATCATAACCCGTTGACGTTTCTAAACATAATACTGTTAAATTGTAGTTTATCATTCGAAGAGTATGATGTGAAGATAATCCATGTCTAAAGGGTTGATAACATTTTCGCTGATGTACTTTCACTATCTTCTATGTAATTTTATGATCATAAGGTTATTTGTATTGTATACTGTCATGATTATTGAAGTTGTATAATTCTTTGAATAATGTATTGTTGTCAATGTATATAGATAATATAACATCTTAGTTAATTCTCTAAGGAGGGAGTTGTGACGGATTTACTATCATATATCTATTTTAATATCGACATTTGTTTAAGTTAAATTTATATTCAGAAATGTTTGTTTGTTTTAATTTCGCACAAAGCTACACGAGGGCTATCTGCGCTAGCCGTCCCTAATTTAGCTAGTCCCACCCACCGCCACTCTTTTACCAACTGTCACATTATAACGCCCCCACGGCTGAAAGGCCGAGCATGTTTGGGATTCGAACCCGCGACCCTCAGATTGCGAGTCGAGCGCCCTAACCACCTGGCCATACCGGGCGTTTAGAAATGTACGTAACTTATACTGTTAAATCTGTATTGCGAAATTTCCGCCTATTCAGTAAAATTGTAGAAAATTCTCGAGTGTAAGAATCAACATTACATGTGTGTACGTAAACCCTGGTGTATTGTTTATATTGTTACGTAAGCTGAAATTTCGAGAAACTTTCCTCGTGCCTATAAATATAATCAACGCGCCAAAAGACAGTATATATTATTGGTTTGCTATATTTGATGTGCTATATACTTTGGAAGCTATAACTGTGATTGTTATAACGCTTATTAATCGGAAACTTCATATATTTGACTAGGAACGTTTATAGATTTCGAATATTACAAACGATTTAACTTCAGCGGATTCACATCGAACATTAGTATTTTTCTGAAAACATTTTATAACTTCAGCGGTGGACAGACAACTCGGTGTGTGGCCGGTGAAGAACGAAGAACACTGTTAAGTGAATTGTATCTATATAATTATTTCGCTTATCGTGAACCCTCGATAAGACATCAAGGAAGTTCCGGACCAAAAAGAATTGTTTGTATGTTTATAAATCTTTTGTGCATAGATCATTATTTGTAATAACTGTTATTGTAAATTGTATTAATGTTTGCATATTAAAACGTATTTGTATTAAAAAAGACTGTGTGTATCAATCTTGTTGGCAAGTGTCATAAATTGGATACATACCGACGTTTATTTAATTTATAAATCTAAATTATCATCTAAATCAGTTTTAGGCTATTCGAAATTATAATACGTTACGTAATAAACTGGACACTCGTCCGGGATATATTGTAATACGTAACAAAATCAATTCTTGAAAATTAATTGCTGATGTTTAGAATTTACTATGCTCAGCTATCCAAAATTCAACATTTTGCAAATACATCTGTTTTGAGACAATCTAGCAACATATATCTACAGACAATTTACATCAAACATTAGAAAATGAGAGATAGCACCCTTTCGAGGAAATAGCCGAGTTCGAATCCCGTTATCGAAACATGCTTGCCCTTTTAGCCGTGGTCGATGTTATAATATGACGGCCAATCCCACTTTTCCTTGGTAAAGATTAGCGCAATAATTGGTGATGGGTGATGTTTACTAGCTGTCTTACCTCTAGTCTATCACTTTTTAATTAGGGACAGCTAACGTACATAGCCCTCGAGGAGCTTTGCGCGACATTCAACAAGCAAACAAGGAAATAACAGACTAACGGAAAGTCCAGACATCATCTGTTGTTCAGGTGTGATATGCATTGAGTTTTTAATTTTCTTTTAGAATGATGCATGACTGAATGTAATTCATTAGAAGCAAATAAGGAAAGAGAAGAATAAAAGAAGCCATCGCTTTCATCCTAATTCAGGAGGCATAAGACCACTCAAAACATTTCAAATCCTGAATCTAGTATTGTATATTTGCAGTGGCACAGCGGTATGTCTGCGGACTTAAGACACTAGAATCCGGGTTTTGATACCCGTGGTGGGCAGAGCATAGATAGCCCATTGTGTAGCCTTGTGCTTAATTACAAACACACAAACAAAATACTGCACCCCCGAGGGGTCTGTGACCCCAGTTTGGGAACTATTTCCCTAACTGATGGTCTAACTAGCTATAGACTGTGGGAACTATTGCCCTAACTGATGGTCTAACTAGCTGTTAGACCATCAGTTAGGACAATAGTTCCCACAGTCTACAGCTAGCTAGACCATCAGTTAGGGCAATAGTTCCCACAGTCTACAGCTAGTTAGACCATCAGTTAGGGCAATAGTTCCCACAGTCTAGTCTGGCTGATGAGATCTGACACTTTTCAAACTTGCAGTCAACAGTTAGTTAGACCATCAGTTAGGGCAATAGTTCCCACAGTCTACAGCTAGTTAGACCATCAGTTAGGGCAATAGTTCCCACAGTCTACAGCTAGTTAGACCATCAGTTAGGACAATAGTTCCCACAGTCTACAGCTAGTTAGACCATCAGTTAGGGCAATAGTTCCCACAGTCTACAGCTAGTTAGACCATCAGTTAGGGCAATAGTTCCCACAGTCTACAGCTAGCCATTCTATTACTGTATATTCCATTAGTGTTTCTTTATTGCAATCGGAAACCAAAACTTACATTGACGATGATATCTATATATTCTATCTGAATCGTATTCATGATGGCGATATTGAGATATTCCTGAAGGTTAGGCTTGCTGAAACTACGATTTACGAGTGTATGTCCATATTTAGCTTTAATAGATCTTTGGTAATATTAACTTCATGATGTAGTGTGATAGGCTTGTTTTGGGACGCTTTCGTTTGCATGTAATATATATTTTAGTTGTATATATGGTTGTTGTTTTGTTGTTTTTGTAATTAATCACAAAGCTACACAATGGGCTATCTGTGCTCTGTCCACCACGGGTATCGAAACCCGGATTCTAGCGTTGTAAGTCCGCAGACATACCGCTGTGCCACTGGGGGGCTGTATATATGGTAACAAAGAAGGTAGTAAAGTTTAATATCTATCAGAACAGATGGCGTTTTAGTGAAACTGGAAGTTTTGTTTCCTAGTTTATGAAACGAGGTGTTTAACATACTGTATATGTCCACACGACCGTTTCACTCCGGGCGTAGTTATTTATTTATTTACTTTGTGATTAAACATTTAAAAAAATCGTAATATCTATCTATATTTACAACTTCACTAAAACGAAAGCTTGATTTTTTTTTCTTTTATAAACGTTAAGATGTAATATCCACTCAAGCTTGTTTATATAAGCAAGAAGAATTAGAGTGAATAAAAAGAGGCGGTAAATAGGAAAGAAAGTGTTTGAGTTGTACGCCACAAAACTAAATTACGAAAAAGATTATGGTCGTGTTCAGTGTTATGAGCTCTACGTACCAAGATGTTTATATATTACTTAAGAAAAAAATGTTTTTTTAATTATTGTTGTCATGTTCTTGTCAGCAATACTAAAGTTAGAGAACGCACTATGAACAGGAGACGCTTAAGATATTCATATAATTATCACACATCATTAATCTCTGAACTAAGCAAACTAAGACAAAGACCAAAACTAAAGATTAAGCCGCTCATTAATGTAACTAATCTCAATAGAATACCAAATATCAAAAACTGGATCTGCACCAGTTAAACCTGTGAACATTCTAAGTAAATATCAATGTTAAAAACTGGATCTTCGCACACGTGATATCAGAAGCAAAAACTGGATCTGCACCAGTTAAACCTGTGAACATTCTAAGTAAATATCAATGTTAAAAACTGGATCTGCACCAGTTAAACCTCGTGAAAACTGGATCTTCGCACACGTGATATCAATGTTAAAAACTGGATCTTTGCACACGTGATATCAGAAGCAAAATAGTATTAAAACGAAAGATCGTTTTCGTCTTTCGTGATATCCACAAAATGTAGAGATACCTATAAATGTTTGATTGTATTCCACCATTCTCATATACAGCAGAATAAGAACACAAAATCAAATTGATTCATTTTGTCTTTGAAATACTTTTTTTGAAACACTGATACTACAGCCAATAAAGTATGAAGACGGCTTGAATAGGCAATGAAGTAAACTTTATTACAACTTCAATACAGTAAGAAATGCACAACGTTTCAACAAGGCTTTTGCCATAATCTGGTACTTCGAAACGTTGTACATTTGTTACTGTATTAAACATGCAATAACGTTTTCTTCATTTCCAATTTAAGCCGTTTTGAAACTTTATTGTCTCAAAGTGGATTCCTCGTCATCAAATTTGATGCTCCAGTCGTTCGGTGTAGATGAGATACATGTATTTGATGCAGACGTAATGAAAACATAAAATATATGCTAACGAGTACGTTTTTGGAAGTGCTTTTTAGATTAGTAGCATAAAATTAAAATGTTCAAAGATCGAATTTTTTTTTTCGGAAGCTGTATACCACCCCATTGAAGGGTTAATAGTTAAGTTTCTTTATTGCGGTATTATTGCTTAGTTTGAATATTTTCAAATTGCTTTATTGTGGTACTGTTGATAAGTTTGAATATTTTCGAGTTACCTTATGTTGGTGCTGTTAAGCAGTTCATTGTGTAATGTGGGACAAACTATAGTATATATTATTATTATTATTATTGCTGTCTTTGTGATGTAATATCTAATAATAGACATTTACATGTTTACACTTGTCTGTTTATAGAAATATATGTATGTAACCATATTCCCAGTCTTTAATTTTCTTGCACTCAGTAACTATAAGTCGATAATGTAATGACGCCGTTTACTGCTCTTTGCAGCCATAGGCCTAACGTTGAAACCATGATTGTTCGCCCTCAAGATACATTGTTAAAAGAACAATAGTTATAAAGTAACAATACAGGCAAATCGTCAATGTCGCATAAAGGCACAGTTTATTTTTACATTAACTCATTTAAGGTAAGTTTCATTACTTTTCTCATTAATTATCCCTAAAGTAATTCGTAGCGAAATATATGTAATTAATCGGATACATTTGTTGTTTTTTCTATTTCTTCGTTTTACGTAAAAAGACACGTTGCAAGCACATACATCATAGCAGGACCCTTTCTCACTAATTGAGGCCACCAACATCACCGAACGGAGGATTAGGGAAGTATTAACAATACCGCTTATTAAAGTGTGCCGGCGTGGTGCCACACTGGAACAACGTCATCAAAGTTGCGCAGATATTGAGAAAGACAATCCACTCTATGCCAAAGCTTTTGTTAGTAAAACAATAGTAGATATCAATCACTGTCAATCAGAGCCCACGGGGGTTTAATGTTTGACATAGACTACAAAGTAGCAATTACTATTTTAGTGAATTAGTAAAAAAAAAAAAGGTTAAATTGTGTAAATAATCCTTTAAACCATATAATATTATCTAGTATGAGAAGCACGCGCTTCATATTAATCAATCTTATTCTAATATATAATTTCTTATTTAGTTTTATGATAAGTAAGAAAAATGTTTCCACGAACAAAGCCAATCTATTCGTTTATTTGACCAACACTAGCGGGGATAGTGACCTCTATAATATTTTATTGGAATATATTTCAAACAATATTTTATTGAGGCATTTTTATTATCGTATAAACTACTGGAGTATATTACTAGATATTTCTATCAAGGTAAATATAATAACGACTTATATCTCCAGAATATATCTTTATTTCGCTATTACAGCTTCATCAGGAGCTATCGATATCTTAGAAGTTTACAAACTGGAGTATATTACTAGATATTTCTATCAAGGTAAATATAATAACGACTTATATCTCCAGAATATATCTTTATTTCGCTATTACAGCTTCATCAGGAGCTATCGATATCTTAGAAGTTTACAAACTGGAGTACATTACTAGATATTTCTGTCAAGGT
>NW_013668240.1:13427-17494 GCF_000517525.1 Limulus polyphemus
AATAACGACTTATATCTCCAGAATATATCTTTATTTCGTCTATTACAGCTTCAATCAGGTAGCTATCGATTATCTTAGAAGTTTACAAACTGGAGTACATTACTAGATATTTCTGTCAAGGTAAATATAATAACGACTTATATCTCCAGAATATATCTTTATTTCGCTATTACAGCTTCTTCAGGAGCTATTGATATCTTAGAAGTTTACTAATTATATTATTGTTTGTTATGATGCATAAACTAAACAATAATTTCTTCCCAGAGTAGGTATCGAAACCTGATTTTCAGCGTTATAAGCACTGATACCAGAGCCGGTCCTAGGCAAAACTGTGGCCTGAGCTAACCTTGTATTCGGCGCCCCTGTAAAATTGACAAGAACTGCTAATTACAATGTCGATTCTGGCACCCCTTGGGGTGGGTGCCCTGTGCGGGAGCATAGTCTCCCACCCTAAGGGCCAGCCCTTCCTCACACCTGCCGCTGAGTTATTCTGAGTCAATACGTATTTAATTCATTAACTACAGTGTTAAAGTTTATTAATATGTTTGAAAAAAAGATCGAGTCAGTTTAGGTTCTAACCCTCTTTTCACCTGAAAATCTCCAAATGCTAAACTGTAATTTGACATTACTATGAACGTGGTGCACACACACACAAAAAAAAATACAGTTAACGCGGGTTATATACAACCCAGCTTTGAACCCATGAGATCAGTTAAGATACTGTTGCGTCAGCGAAGTCACGTGACTAGTGTCACGCCCCTGCTTTCTGGAAATATCTTGTAACATCGGGAATTGTCGGGAGATTACTAGATATAGGGTAGGCTGGTATATATAAGATGGTGACTGCGGGACGTGACAATGTGTGTGTAGGTAGTGAGTAATTGAACTGCAGTCAGAGAGAGACGTATTGTTGAAGTTCGTTGTTATAGCGTTTGTTATAGAGCGACTGTTGAAAATAAGTGTATCGGTAAAGTTATATTCTGAAAGAATAAACCAGTTTTATTAAGTAAGGACTTGTGTCGCTAAAGTTTCGTCGGAACGAAGTTACGAAAATCAATTAACAAACGGAGACGTAACAATACCATTCATTACAGTGTTGTTGTTTTTACCAACGTGCCAACGTTTTTTTTTACCAGATTTGCTATCCCCAATTTGTTTATTACGTTAGCAGCTGAATCTAAAACTAAAATTATGATTATTGTTCTCAGAAACAACAATTGTTTTTATTTAAATATTACCGCCAATTTATTCAATCTCCGAAAATATTAGTTAGTTCTGTGTTTTCTCCCTTAATTACTAGTTAATTTATTTGGCATTTTCTTTTGGTCATCACAATTAATTGATCACGAGAGTAAACGTCTTTTCTTAACCCAAAAATTGCGGACTTTAGGTCTAAAAAGTATGTGTTTGTGTGTGATTCTGATCAAGTTATATTTATCATTAGACAATAGTACCTATAAGGCTTACTGAATTTCTAAACACTACTTTCAGAAAAATGCTATTCTCAGAAAACCTTATACTTAGTAGTGTTTAAAAGTACACTAAGCCTAATACTATTGTCTTATGACAAATATAATTGATCATAGTCATGCTTCGCCAGCAAAAAGGCGTTCACATCATAACAATTGTACGTGTGGTTCTGATTTCCCGCCAATCCTTGTTTATTTTTTGTTGAGGTTAGACAAGAGTAAAGTTTGTTCAATGAATAGCGAGTCAGGCTATTGGCTAGCTGTACATTTTGAGTAAATGGAATCACTAGTCAGCCGTTATTTATTGGTGAAATTAGGCCTATCTTTAGTTACGTGGAGCTTGTACAAGTTATATTTGCAGAACGTATAGTCGGAGAGATAAAACACTTTGGATATCACTAAGTGGACTGGATCTCACGTCATTATTTTTTGATGGAATAATCCAAAATAATCCGTCTAACCCATTAAAACTGGGAAAGAGGGATGAATATACGTATGTCCGTAAAATCAGTCTAAATATAAATAGAAAAACCGGTGATTCACAAAAGAAACACCCAAAGCCATCGAGTTTCTAAGTACAATAACAATTTTGTTTGAATGGATAAGTTTGCAAATCACAGTTATACTCGGTTAATTTTCACCGTAAATAAGCCCGCGCGGAACTATAACATCAAAGACGCCGCCTCCTCTCCCCTCCAATTTAACTTCTTGTTTTACGATCGCTTACGTAATGTTAATAGCTCATCGCAAAGATTTAGGTATACGGTTTGGTTGTTATAGGGTTTCTAATTACTTATTCTCATGTCTTCATTCTATAAAACAAGCATTATATATATATATAAACAAAAAAACTAGAGTTGCTGTGACGTCATATGCTTCGTACTTTCTATACGCAGTAAAAAGTAATGTTCTTCAAGTTCATTGCCTTTTTTTTACATGTTAAATTGTTAGTTTGTTACAACACCTAGTTTTATTCACACATATTCACGGCCCAGCATGGCCAGGTGGTTAGGGAGCTCGACTCATAATCTGCGGATCACGGGTTCGAATCCTCATCCCACCAAACACGCTAGTCCTTTCAGCCGTGGGGGCGTTATAATGTGACAGTCAATCCCACTATTCGTTGGTAAAAGAGTAGCCCAAGAGTCGGCGTTGGGTGGTGATGACTAGCTGCCTTCCCTCTAGTCTTACACTGCTAAATTAGGGACGGCTAGCGCAGATAACCCTCGTGTAACTTTACGCGAAATTCAAAAAACAAACAAACATATTCACGTGACTGGCTATTATGAAACCTTAAGTTACGAAGCTGGTTTGATACTATTTTTTCTTTTAAAGCATCACTTTGCTTTTGATTTGTATATCTTGAATCCGATATTAAATCAAATGAAACGCCGCTCTTTTGAAATAATTTCAAACGAATCCTTAAACCTTAGCCATGGGAGAAGTATCAATAAGTCAAGTTCGAGTGTCCAATAGGCTGTTGCTGTATCCTGTCCGTAACGCACGAGACAAACGCCAGTCGCAAATGAAAAGGGGCGTTCAGTGATATTCAAATCAACGAGAAAACCGTATCTAAGTTTTCTGAGGAACATTTCCTTCTGACACTCATTGCTATACATTTCTGGAGCGTTCATAATTTTACCTGTAATATTTTACACTTATTTATGCAATTAATAACCTGAGTGTTTTTTACGCCCAAACAACAGTTTGCTTACATTGATGAGATCTCTATCTGTAGAACAGAAAATAAATAATAAATCTCCCTTGATAAAAAATCTGTGACTACTAGTATTTTAAAACTTCAAAAAAATGACTTCAATATTTTATTTATATTATGTTACTCTGTAACCATTGAAAGCTGAAAGAATTAAATTTGTTTGTCTTTGAATTTTTGCGCAAAGCTACGCAAGGGCTATCAGCACATAGCTGTCTCTAATTTTGAACTGATAGATTAGCGGGAAGGCAGCTAGTCAATAGCACTCACCGCCAACTCTTGGAATACTGATGTCTGACCGAATAGTGGGATCTGACTGTCCCACTTATAACGTGCTCACGGCCCAAAGTACGAGCGCGTTTTTGCGGTAATGGGATGCGAATAATGAACTCTCGGATTCACAGTCCGGAAAGACTAATCACTAAGTCATACCCGGCTCAGGAATAAAAGTACAAAAATATCAAACAAATAATTTCTGCGTTTGTTTCTCACGTTAAGAATTGAAATTGTTAAGGTATAAAACAACCCCAACTGTCTATAGTTAGACTTGTAAACAAAATGAGTAGCGGAACGCTAGGAACACAAGACGGGAAGTAAATATACATAGAACGTGGCCTGGTGGCTAGGGCAATACGTGGGTCACGAGTTCGAGCCCCGTCACCGAACATGCTCGCCCTTTCAGTCTTGGAGGCGTTATAATGAAACGGACAATCCCCCTTTTCGTTGGCAAAAGAGTAACGTAACTGACTATCACTTCTGTGACGGATTTACTATTATATATCTATTTTAATATCGATGTTTGCTTAATTTAAATTTATATTTTAGAAATGTACATAACTTATACTGTTAAATATGTATTGCGAAATTCCCACCTATTCACTAAA
>NW_013668240.1:18189-22797 GCF_000517525.1 Limulus polyphemus
CAGGGACCAAAAATGGCCCAGTGGTTAATGTTCTGAATGATCGATTTAGTGGTACATCGTTCGCGTTCGGTTACCAAACGAAAAAATAAGAGAGAGAGAGAAATTAGGGGACCGTGCGTGAATTATAAGAGTGACGGTTAACAACTTATAAACCAGTGGCACATAAGTTGGCGGCAGGTGCTGTTGACAAGCTAGCTGCCTTCTCTCTAGTTTATCAGTTCAAAATTAAGGACGGTTTGCGTATATAGCCTTTGAGTAGCTTTGCGCGAATATTCGAAAACAAACAAATAAACACTAATATATAATATAAAATCGCAGTAGGCACAGTAGAAATAGCCCACCATGTAGTTTTGTGCTCAACACAAACAAACTTATTATCTTTTTTTTCTAATCAATTTTGAAATCAATTATATTTAATTCTTGTTTGTTGCTAAACACAACAGTGTCTAATGGGCTGTGTTAACAGCATGGATCGACCCCTATTTTTAGTACTATTAATCTTCTATATTAGCACTGAAGCACAGAGGGGGATGGGGACAAAACCTTTATACATTAAAGTAAGTTTACTGGGGAAAAAATCTACATACATTTATGGAATTTAAGTAAAACAGAATCTTATAATCCAATTATTCTCAACCAGATAAGGATAATAGTATGATTTTTTGTGATTAAGTCACTGAAGTATATGAAAATTACTGATACTGGAAAATTTACGAAACTTAATTTGTATCTAACTGCAACTATAGAAACTACCTTTTAACTTTGTTCAGTTAAAAAAAGGTGTTGTAAGTAACCCAGTCCGTTTGTTCAAATTATGAATTAACTACAATACAAAAATCTAATTTGTTGGACCCATTGTTTCTAATATCGAAACGGTTAATTAGAATATCAGAAACTAGCAGGCGTTGTGACACCTTTTATAAATAACTTAATAGTCAATACACTGTAATAGCTTCAGATCTGCACCACTTGTCAAATCTGACCAGTCTGTCCGTTGTGAAAGTTTCGGCAACGTTTCATTTAGATTGTGGGCTAGCTTCACTCTGTCATCCATGGGGGATCTAGCCCCGGATTTTTGCATTGTAAGTCCATAAACTTACCGCTGG
Source organism: Limulus polyphemus (assembly GCF_000517525.1). Classification (NCBI taxonomy): domain Eukaryota; kingdom Metazoa; phylum Arthropoda; class Merostomata; order Xiphosura; family Limulidae; genus Limulus; species Limulus polyphemus. Next base: position 19,296 of record NW_013668240.1, read on the forward strand.
ATCATTGCAAGATAAGTAAGTAGCTTTGAACACTAAACTAGCCTCTAGTTAAACTAATGTGTTTTATTTCGGATGTCAAGAAAACTAGTTGTGAAAATATGTTAGTGAATTTAAATCTTTAGTGTAAAACCTTTCACATTATTTAAGGATTGCTTGTTTGTTTTAAGCGCAAAGCTGTACGATGGGATCGAACCCAAAGAACTCTAATGAGATGTATTGATATCATTTTTATTAGGCGAATTAACTTTATATATTTCTATTCGAAGAAGAATATAGTGCCTATAAAATTCCATTTTATTTGGCTACTGCACGCTACAGAGAATGAAACAATATCTATAGAATTCGCCTTTCTCAACAGTTTCGTGAACAATGTTACTTCTAAAGCAACCAATGCAACTATCATAAACAAAAGTAGAAACAATATTTTCGGAAGAATGCATTCCCAGTAGTTTCCTGAACAATGTCACTCTCTGAAACTGTTTTGAACAACCATAATATCGTTATGACAGCAGAAGTCACGTGACTCTAGAAGCATGCGCGCTGGAGTTTCTAGAAGGATCATGACTGTTCCTGACAACTCTAGTTTTTTTCTAGGTGCCCTCTGTTTTAGTATATAAGCCCGGCAAATAAAGCGGAGATATAATTGCAGATAGGGAGATATAGAGACAGATAATCGAATCAAGTCATAAGTAAAGTGCGTGAATCGTTGTGAATTATATCATGTGTTTAAGTTAAAGTGACTGTGGAAATTAAGTGTATTGCAAAGTTGTATTGAGAAAGAATAAACTAGTTTTATTTAAGAAAGGACTTATATCGCTGAAGTTCTTCGGAAATAAGTTTTACGGGAAATTAACAAACGAACAGAGATGCTACAACATATTGTGCGTTGTTGCTCTCGCGTACCTGTTTTGGGGCCATCAAGCTAACAGAGAGAAGCTAGTTAAATTTATTAACTATGAATATCCATGGATTGAACTGAAATGTATGTATAAAACACAGTATACGTAAGATCAATTTTTGATGAAACTTTGTTGAATGGACTGCCTGTTGTGGGTCCTGAAGACAAAAGGCGGAAGACTTTCGAAACGTTGTCCTCTACACTTATGTTTCTACAACAGTTGCCGTCCATTCAACAAAGTTTCATCATGAATACTCTGCCTAAACAACCTATCAAAGAAAAACAATGTTTGTTAAAATAAATTTACGTTGTTAGGCTAGGCGGGTCTGAAGTTCAATGGATTTTAAAGAACATATAATTTCAAATCCTATTCCTGCATTACTACTTTCTTTGAATAGAATTGACACCATTCTTATAATTGAGATAATTTACCCTTGTGTGTACCAAAGATAAGTATTTGGATAAATAAACAATTCAGAAACATTTGGTAAAAATAAAGACAGGATCCTGGTTAAAATCGATGTTTAATTTTGTTTGTTTGTTATTCTTTGGTTCTGTGAAGTGGTATTTTTTTTACTAGTGTTATTCAAAAGTTTGTGAATCTTTTGCCTGACGATGACCACTGCAGGTGGTGAAACATTAGCAAACATTGGTGTTACTAGACTGTAAACATAAAAACTTTTATATTCAAAGATAAGTTTAAAATGTGGAGGAAATATGAACTTTACTACAACTCCATCTTTGGCTCAATAAATGTTTATTTTTAAAAATGTTCAGGAAGAAAAGAAAACGCTCTTGTAGTGATAAAATGTGTTATCACGATGTCATTCTGCCTATTTAGAAGGTTCGAAAACACATAGAAACAATTGCATATATACATACTAAAAATACATTAATAAAACAGAAACACAAGTGAACGAAACCAAAACGACGCAAACGTTATGAGTGCGCTATAAGTTCATGCATGTACAGAGATAACGAAGGCAGAAACGACTGAGTGGACTACAGGTTCATGCATACACAAAAATAACAAAGGCAGATACGATTGATTGGACTATAGGTTAGTGCTCGCAGAATGATAACAATACATGCACGAATGAATGAACTATCAACAAGTTAATGACACAGAGAAGGCTACGAAAGCCTCAACTACCTGAACTGTCTTCTCATACATATACATAAAGTTACAACAATACAGACACGAGTGATTGGATTAGGCCTCAATCGTAATTAGTGAGAAAGACGCGTGTGCGACCGAGAGAATTACACACTTTACATAAGTGCTATTTTAAACACGTGTTGAAAAACAAAAACAAATATTAAAAAGGTTTAGAATGGAATCCGCTGTCTTTTCTTAAATTGATATTTTCTTCAATGACACATATTTTAAGTGGTGGATACGCCTACGTGATGGTAGTGTCCGCAATGTTCAGAGTTGTAATTGCATATAATACATAAAAAGTGCAGATGGAGACACCATAGTGAATAATCTTATTGTCTGTACATTCTCATTGGTGGATTTTCTGTGACAAAGTCATAGCTGGAGTGTATGTGAAGAACGCGACATCACCACGAGTGTGAACAAAAATAACGTACATTGTTCTAAAGTTTGTTTGACATATTAAAATAAAAACAAACAATAAAAATAATGCAGTCCTATTTACTACAGACATCTTATTTAAAGTGCTGGATACGCCTTAGTGATTTGAAGTGTAATAAAATCATCAAATATGTTTAATTTCACACATTATTTGCGTGATTTGAAGCGTTGTAAAATGTTTCGTTTCGTACTTACTCGAGTGATTTGAAGCGTTGTAAAATCAACTGAAATGTTTCGTTTCGTACTTACTCGAGAGATTTGAAGCGTTGTAAAATCAACTGAAATGTTTCGTTTCGTACTTACTCGAGAAATTTGAAGCGGAATGAAATGAAATGTTTTATTTCATACCTTGAATAAAACTCATTAATACCAATGATAGCAAAAGTATCAGTTAACAAAAGGAGTGGTCAGTTGTAATGCTAATAATTTATATTATTTTCTGCTCTACTGCGTAGGACTCCGCCTAGTTTTAAAAATCATAAACAGTTATTAAGTTAGAGAAAATTATGGGTCATGGAACAACTCTTTAGTATAAGTATGAAAAATGTAAAGAACACTTACGTTACCAATGCGTCTGAATGTGTATCATTATCATAATAATTACCATTGCAGTTAATTTAAGCCACTGTCCCTATTTTATGGAACTCCTTTAAATAAAGCTGTACTTCGTGATTATTATAAGTTACAACATTTTTAATTAGATAATTTGAGCTGGATGAAAAGGGGGGAGGGCAGCGGAAAAGGAGTTTGTTGTTGTTTTTAATTGAAAAATAAATGTGTCTTATAAACAAATACGTAGTATAAATAAATGTTATACAAATAAATGTGTAATATAAGTAAAATATATGTGCAATGTAAACAAAATAAATGTTTCACATAAAAAAATATGTTATAAGTAAAATAAACGTGTAATATAAACAAAAAATATGATATTGTTACGTCTCTGATCGTTTGTTATTTTCCCGTAAAAATTCCTTCCGAAAAACTTCAGCGATACAAGTCCT